>NC_134703.1:243052516-243251516 GCF_043290135.1 Rhipicephalus microplus
TATGAGCATTTGCGACTGCACAGGCCAAATATGCATCTTGGCACGTTCGTTTCTGGCAAACAAAAGGACAAATACTTAAATATGATCAAGCTTCACTGCATCACAAAAGCACTGCGGTAAAGCCAGCTTGAGCACAAGAGCATTACATTACACGAAATGAACGCAAGCCCACGCCACTTGTGCATCAAAAAATATAAGTATTAGCGACTGCTCAGGCCAATATGCATCTTGGCACGTCCATTTCAAGGAGACAAAAAGACACATACCAAAAGATGATTAGGCTTCACTGCATCGCAAAAGCACTGCGCTAAAGCCAGCGTGAGCAGAAGAGCATTACATGATACGAAACGAACGCATGCACAGGCCACTTGTGCATCAAACAAATATAAGCATTTGCGACTGCTCAGGCCAAATATGCATCTTGGCACGTCCGTTTCAGAGAGACAAAAAGACAATCACCGAAAGACGACTAAGCTTCACTGCATTGCGAAATTCACAGCGGTAAAGCCAGCGTGAGCGGATAAGTTTTACATGATACGAAATGAACGCAAGAACAGGCCACTTGTGCATCAAACAAATATAAGCATTTGCGACTGCACAGGCCAAATATGCATCTTGGCACGTCCCTTTCTGGCAAACAAAAGGACAAATACTTATATATGATCAAGCTTCACTGCATTGCAAAAGCACTGCGGTAAAGCCAGCGTGAGCAGAAGAGCATTACAACATACGAAATGAACGCATGCACAGGCCACTTGTGCATCAAACAAATATAAGTATTTGCGACTGCTCAGGCCAAATATGCATCTTGGCATGTCCGTCTCAGACAAACGAAAAGACAAATACTAAAATATGATCAAGCTTCACTGCATCGAAAAAGCACTGCGGTAAAGCCAGCGTGAGCAGAAGAGCATTAGATGATACGAAATGAACGCAAGCCCAGGCCACTTGCGCATCAAACAAAGATAGGCATTTGCGGCTGCTCAAGCCAAATATGCATCTTGGGACGTCCATTTCAGGCAAACAAAAGGACAAATACTTAAATTTGATCAAGCTACACTGCATCGCAAAAGCACTGCGGTAATGCCAGCGTGAGCAGAAGAGCATTCATGATACGAAATGAACGCATGCACAGGCCACTTGTGCATCAAACAAATATAAGCATTTGCGACTGCTCAGGCCAAATATGCATCTTGACATGTCCGTTTCGAGGAGACAAAAAACAATTACCAAGAAATGATTAGGCTTCACTGCATTGAAAGAGCACTGCGGTAAAGCCAGCATGAGCAGAAGAGCACTACATGGTAAAAAATGAACGCATGCCCAGGCCACTTGTGCATCAAACAAATATAAGCATTTGCGACTGCACAGGCCAAATATGCATCTTGGCACGTCCGCTTCAGGCAAACAAAAGGACAAATACTTAAATATGATCAAGCTTCACTGCATCACAAAAGCACTGCGGTAAAACCAGCTTGAGCAAATAGCATTACATGATACGAAATGAACGCATGCACAGGCCACTTGTGCATCAAACAAATATAAGCATTTGCGACTGCTCAGGCCAATTATGCATCTTGGCCCGTCCGTTTCATGGAGACAAAAAGACAATCACCGAAAGAGAACTAAGCTTCACTGCATTGCGAAATTCACAGCGGTAAAGCCAGCGTGAGCGGATAAGTATTACATGATACGAAATGAACGCAAGAACAGGCCACTTGTGCATCAAACAAATATAAGCATTTGCGACTGCACAGGCCAAATATGCATCTTGGCACGTCCCTTTCTGGCAAACAAAAGGACAAATACTTATATATGATCAAGCTTCACTGCATTGCAAAAGCACTGCGGTAAAGCCAGCGTGAGCAGAAGAGCATTACAACATACGAAATGAACGCATGCACAGGCCACTTGTGCATCAAACAAATATAAGTATTTGCGACTGCTCAGGCCAAATATGCATCTTGGCATGTCCGTCTCAGACAAACGAAAAGACAAATACTAATATATGATCAAGCTTCACTGCATCGAAAAAGCACTGCGGTAAAGCCAGCGTGAGCAGAAGAGCATTACATGATACAAATTGAACGCATCCACAGGCAACTTGTGCATCAATCAAATATAAGCATTTGCGACTGCTCAAGCCAAATATGCATCTTGGCACGTCCATTTCAGGCAAACAAAAGGACAAATACTTAAATTTGATCAAGCTTCACTGCATCGCAAAAGCACTGCGGTAATGCCAGCGTGAGCAGAAGAGCATTACATGATACGAAATGAACGCATGCACTGGCCACTTGTGCATCAATCAAATATAAGCATTTGCGACTGCTCAGGCCAAATATGCATCTTGACAAGTCTGTTTCAAGGAGACAAAAAAACAATTACCAAGAAATGATTAGGCTTCACTGCATTGAAAGAGCACTGCGGTAAAGCCATCATGAGCAGAAGAGCACTACATGGTACAAAATGAACGCATGCCCAGGCCACTTGTGCATCAAACAAATATAAGCATTTGCGACTGCACAGGCCAAATATGCATCTTGGCACGTCCGCTTCAGGCAAACAAAAGGACAAATACTTAAATATGTCAAGCTTCACTGCATCACAAAAGCACTGCGGTAAAACCAGCTTGAGCAAATAGCATTACATGATACGAAATGAACGCATGCACAGGCCACTTGTGCATCAAACAAATATAAGCATTTGCGACTGCTCAGGCCAAATATGCATCTTGGCCCGTTCATTTCATGGAGACAAAAAGACAATTACCAAAAAATGATTAAGCTTCACTGCATTGCGAAAGCACTGCGGTAAAGCCACCGTGAGCAGAAAAGCATTACATGATACGAAATTAACGCATGCACAGGCCACTTTTGCATCAAACAAATATAAGCATTCGTGACTGCTCAGGCCAAATATGCATCTTGGCACGTCCGTTTCAGGCAAGCAAAAGGACAAATACTTAAATATCATCAAGCTTCACTGCATCGAAACAGCATTGCGGTAAAGCCAGCATGAGCAGAAGAGCACTACAAGATACGAAATGAACGCATGCACAGGCCACTTGTGCATCAAACAAATATAAGTATTTGCGACTGCTCAGGCCAAATATGCATCTTGGTACGTCCGTTTTAGGGAGACAAAAAGACAATTACCAAAAAATTATTAAGCTTCACTGGATGAAAAAAGCACTGTGGTAAAGCCAGCGTGAGCAGAAGAGCATTACATGATACTAATTGAACGCATCCACAGGCAACTTGTGCATCAATCAAATATAAGCATTTGCGACTGCTCAGGCCAAATAAGCATCTTGACATGTCCGTTTCAGGGAGACAAAAAACAATTACCAAGAGATGATTAAGCTTCACTGCATCGCGAAAGCACTGCGGTAAAGCCAGCGTGAGCAGAAGAGCATTACATGATACGAAAGGAAGGCATGCCCAGGCCACTTGTGCGTCAAACAATGATAAGCATTTGCGACTGCTCAGGCCAAATATGCATCTTGGCACGTCTGTTTCAGGGAGACAAAAAGAGAAATACTTAAATATGATAAAGCTTAACTGCATCGAAAAAGCACTGCGGTAGAGCCAGTTGAGCAGAAGAGCATTACATGATACGAATTGAATGCAGGCCAAGGCCACTTTTGCATCAAACAAATATAAGCTTTCGCGACTGGTCAGGCCAAATATGCATCTTTGCACGTCCGTTTCAGGCAAACAAAAGGACAAATACTAAATTATGATCAAGCTTCACTGCATCGCAAAATTCACTGCGGTAAACCCAGCATGGGCAGAAGAGCATTACATGATACGAAATGAATGCATGCCCAGGCCACTTGCGCATCAAACAAAAATAGGCATTTGCGGCTGCTCAAGCCAAATATGCATCTTGGCACGTCCGTTTCAGGAAAACAAAAGGACAAATACTTGAATTTGATCAAGCTTCACTGCATCGCAAAAGCACTGCGGTAAAGCCAGCTTGAGCAGAAGAGCACTACAAGATACGAAATGAACGCATGCACAGGCCACTTGTTCATCGAACAAATATAAGCATATGCGACTGCTCAGGCCAAATATGCATCTTGGCACATCCGTTTCAGGGAGACAAAAAGACAATTACCGAAAGATGATTAAGCTTCACTGCATCGCAAAATTCACTGCGGTAAACCCAGCATGGGCAGAAGAGCATTACATGATACGAAATGAACGCATGCACAGGCCACTTGTGCATCAAACAAATATAAGCATTTGCGACTGCTCAGGCCAAATATGCATCTTGGCATGTCCGCATCAGGCAAACAAAAAACCAAATACTTAAACATGATCAAGCTTCACTGCATCACAAAAGCACTGCGGTAAAGCCAGCTTGAGCAAATAGCTTTACATGATACGAAATGAACGCATGCATAGGCCACTTGTGCATCAAACAAATATAAGCTTATGCGACTGCTCTGGCCAAATATGCATCTTGGCACGTCCGTTTCATGGAGACAAAAAGACAATTACCAAAAGATGATTAAGCTTCACTGCATCGCGAAAGCACTGCGGTAAAGCCACCGTGAGCAAAAAAGCCTTACATTATACGAAATTAACGCATGCACAGGCCACTTTTGCTTCAAACAAATATAAGCATTTGCGACTGCTCAGGCCAAATATGCATCTTGGCACGTCCGTTTCAGGCAAACAAAAGGACAAATACTAAAATATGATTAGGCTTCACTGCATCACGAAAGCACTGCGGTAAGGCGAGCTTGAGCAGAAGAGCAATACATGATTCGAAATGAACGCATGCACAGGACACTTGTGCATCAAACAAATTTAAGCATTTTCGACTGCTCAGGCCAAATATGCATCTTGGCACGTCCGTATCAGGCAAACAAAAGATCAAATACCTAAATATGATTAAGCTTCACTGCATCGCAAAAGCACTGCGGTAAAGCCAGCGTGAGCAGAATAGCATTACATGATACGAAATGAACGCGTGCACAGGGTACTTGTGCATCAAACAAATATAAGCATTTGCGAGTGCTCAGGACAAATATGCATCTTGGCATGTCCGTTTTAGGCAAACAAAAGGACAAATACTTAAATATGATCAAGTTTCACTGCATCGCAAAAGCACTGCGGTAAAGCCAGCATGAGCAGAAGAGCATTACAAGATACGAAATGAACGCATGCACAGGCCACTTGTGCATCAAACAAATATAAGCATATGCGACTGCTCAGGCCAAATATGCATCTTGGCACGTCCGTTTTAGGGAGACAATAAGACAATTACCAAAAATTATTAAGCTTCACTGGATCAAAAAAGCACTGCGGTAAAACCAGCTTGAGCAGAAGAGCATTTCATGATACGAAATGAACGCATGCACAAGCCACTTGTGCATCAAATAAATATAAGCATTTGCGACTGCTCAGGCCAAATGTGCAACTTGGCACGTTAGTTTCAGGGACACAAAACTACAATTACCAAAAGCTGATTAAGCCTCACTGCATCGCCAAAGCACTGCGGTAAAACCAGCATGAGCAGAAGAGCATTACATGATACGAAATGAACGCATGCAAAGGCCACTTGTGCATCAAACAAATATAAGCATTTGCGACTGCTCAAGCCAAATATGCATCTTGGCACGTCCGCATCAGGCAAACAAAAAGACAAATACTTAAATTTGATCAAGCTTCACTGCATCACAAAAGCACTGCGGTAAAGCCAGCATGAGCAGAAGAGCACTACATGATACGAAATGAACGCATGCACAGGGTACTTGTGCATCAAACAAATATAAGCATTTGCGAGTGCTCAGGACAAATATGCATCTTGGCATGTCCGTTTTAGGCAAACAAAAGGACAAATACTTAAATATGATCAAGTTTCACTGCATCGCAAAAGCACTGCGGTAAAGCCAGCATGAGCAGAAGAGCATTACATGATACGAAATGAACGCATGCACAGGCCACTTGTGCATCAAACAAATATAAGCATATGCGACTGCTCAGGCCAAATATGCATCTTGGCACGTCCGTTTTAAGGAGACAATAAGACAATTGCGAAAAAATTATTAAGCTTCACTGGATCGAAAAAGCACTGCGGTAAAGCCAGCGTGAACAGAACAGCGTTACATGATACGAAATGAACGCATGCACAGGCCACTTGTGCATCAAACAAATATAAGCATTCGCGACTGCTCAGGCCAAATATGCAACTTGGCAAGTTCGTTTCAGGGAGACAAAACGACAATTACCAAAAGCTGATTTAGCTTCACTGCATTGCAAAGCACTGCGGTAAAACCAGCTTGAGCAGAAGAGCATTTCATGATACGAAATGAACGCATGCACAAGCCACTTGTGCATCAAATAAATATAAGCATTTGCGACTGCTCAGGCCAAATGTGCAACTTGGCACGTTAGTTTCAGGGACACAAAACTACAATTACCAAAAGCTGATTAAGCCTCACTGCATCGCCAAAGCACTGCGGTAAAACCAGCATGAGCAGAAGAGCATTACATGATACGAAATGAACGCATGCAAAGGCCACTTGTGCATCAAACAAATATAAGCATTTGCGACTGCTCAAGCCAAATATGCATCTTGGCACGTCCGCATCAGGCAAACAAAAAGACAAATACTTAAATTTGATCAAGCTTCACTGCATCACAAAAGCACTGCGGTAAAGCCAGCATGAGCAGAAGAGCACTACATGATACGAAATGAACGCATGCACAGGGTACTTGTGCATCAAACAAATATAAGCATTTGCGAGTGCTCAGGACAAATATGCATCTTGGCATGTCCGTTTTAGGCAAACAAAAGGACAAATACTTAAATATGATCAAGTTTCACTGCATCGCAAAAGCACTGCGGTAAAGCCAGCATGAGCAGAAGAGCATTACATGATACGAAATGAACGCATGCACAGGCCACTTGTGCATCAAACAAATATAAGCATATGCGACTGCTCAGGCCAAATATGCATCTTGGCACGTCCGTTTTAGGGAGACAATAAGACAATTACCAAAAATTATTAAGCTTCACTGGATCAAAAAAGCACTGCGGTAAAGCCACCGTGAACAGAAGAGCGTTACATGATACGAAATGAACGCATGCACAGGCCACTTGTACATCAAACAAATATAAGCATTTGCGACTGCACAGGCCAAATATGCATCTTGGCACGTCCGCATCAGGCAAACAAAAGGACAAACACTTAAATATGATCAAGCTTCACTGCATCACAAAAGCACTGCGGTAAAGCCAGCTTGAGCAAATAGCATTACATGATACGAAATGAACGCATGCACAGGCCACTTGTGCATCAAACAAATATAAGCATATGCGACTGCTCAGGCCAAATATGCATCTTGGCACGTCCGTTTTAGCGAGACAATAAGACAATTACCAGAAAATTATTAAGCTTCACTGGATCGAAAAAGCACTGCGGTAAAGCCAGCGTGAACAGAAGAGCGTTACATGATACGAAATGAACGCATGCACAGGCCACTTGTGCATCAAACAAATATAAGCATTTGCGACTGCTCAGGCCAAATATGCATCTTGGCATGTCCGCATCAGGCAAACAAAAAACCAAATACTTAAACATGATCAAGCATCACTGCATCACAAAAGCACTGCGGTAAAGCCAGCTTGAGCAAATAGCTTTACATGATACGAAATGAACGCATGCATAGGCCACTTGTGCATCAAACAAATCTAAGCTTATGCGACTGCTCTGGCCAAATATGCATCTTGGCACGTCCGTTTCATGGAGACAAAAAGACAATTACCAAAAGATGATTAAGCTTCACTGCATCGCGAAAGCACTGCGGTAAAGCCACCGTGAGCAAAAAAGCCTTACATTATACGAAATTAACGCATGCACAGGCCACTTTTGCATCAAACAAATATAAGCATTTGCGACTGCTCAGGCCAAATATGCATCTTGGCACGTCCGTTTCAGGCAAACAAAAGGACAAATACTAAAATATGATTAGGCTTCACTGCATCACGAAAGCACTGCGGTAAGGCGAGCTTGAGCAGAAGAGCAATACATGATACGAAATGAACGCATGCACAGGACACTTGTGCATCAAACAAATTTAAGCATTTTCGACTGCTCAGGCCAAATATGCATCTTGGCACGTCCGTTTCAGGCAAACAAAAGATCAAATACCTAAATATGATTAAGCTTCACTGCATCGCAAAAGCACTGCGGTAAAGCCAGCGTGAGCAGAATAGCATTACATGATACGAAATGAACGCATGCACAGGGTACTTGTGCATCAAACAAATATAAGCATTTGCGAGTGCTCAGGACAAATATGCATCTTGGCATGTCCGTTTTAGGCAAACAAAAGGACAAATACTTAAATATGATCAAGTTTCACTGCATCGCAAAAGCACTGCGGTAAAGCCAGCATGAGCAGAAGAGCATTACATGATACGAAATGAACGCATGCACAGGCCACTTGTGCATCAAACAAATATAAGCATATGCGACTGCTCAGGCCAAATATGCATCTTGGCACGTTCGTTTTAGGGAGACAATAAGACAATTACCAAAAATTATTAAGCTTCACTGGATCAAAAAAGCACTGCGGTAAAACCAGCTTGAGCAGAAGAGCATTTCATGATACGAAATGAACGCATGCACAAGCCACTTGTGCATCAAATAAATATAAGCATTTGCGACTGCTCAGGCCAAATGTGCAACTTGGCACGTTAGTTTCAGCGACACAAAACTACAATTACCAAAAGCTGATTAAGCCTCACTGCATCGCCAAAGCACTGCGGTAAAACCAGCATGAGCAGAAGAGCATTACATGATACGAAATGAACGCATGCAAAGGCCACTTGTGCATCAAACAAATATAAGCATTTGCGACTGCTCAAGCCAAATATGCATCTTGGCACGTCCGCATCAGGCAAACAAAAAGACAAATACCTAAATTTGATCAAGCTTCACTGCATCACAAAAGCACTGCGGTAAAGCCAGCATGAGCAGAAGAGCACTACATGATACGAAATGAACGCATGCACAGGGTACTTGTGCATCAAACAAATATAAGCATTTGCGAGTGCTCAGGACAAATATGCATCTTGGCATGTCCGTTTTAGGCAAACAAAAGGACAAATACTTAAATATGATCAAGTTTCACTGCATCGCAAAAGCACTGCGGTAAAGCCAGCATGAGCAGAAGAGCATTACATGATACGAAATGAACGCATGCACAGGCCACTTGTGCATCAAACAAATATAAGCATATGCGACTGCTCAGGCCAAATATGCATCTTGGCACGTCCGTTTTAGGGAG
The DNA here is from genome assembly GCF_043290135.1 of Rhipicephalus microplus. Classification (NCBI taxonomy): domain Eukaryota; kingdom Metazoa; phylum Arthropoda; class Arachnida; order Ixodida; family Ixodidae; genus Rhipicephalus; species Rhipicephalus microplus. The sequence goes on from NC_134703.1 coordinate 243,061,828, forward strand.
ACAATAAGACAATTGCGAAAAAATTATTAAGCTTCACTGGATCGAAAAAGCACTGCGGTAAAGCCAGCGTGAACAGAACAGCGTTACATGATACGAAATGAACGCATGCACAGGCCACTTGTGCATCAAACAAATATAAGCATTCGCGACTGCTCAGGCCAAATATGCAACTTGGCACGTTCGTTTCAGGGAGACAAAACGACAATTACCAAAAGCTGATTTAGCTTCACTGCATTGCAAAGCACTGCGGTAAAACCAGCTTGAGCAGAAGAGCATTTCATGATACGAAATGAACGCATGCACAAGCCACTTGTGCATCAAATAAATATAAGCATTTGCGACTGCTCAGGCCAAATGTGCAACTTGGCACGTTAGTTTCAGGGACACAAAACTACAATTACCAAAAGCTGATTAAGCCTCACTGCATCGCCAAAGCACTGCGGTAAAACCAGCATGAGCAGAAGAGCATTACATGATACGAAATGAACGCATGCAAAGGCCACTTGTGCATCAAACAAATATAAGCATTTGCGACTGCTCAAGCCAAATATGCATCTTGGCACGTCCGCATCAGGCAAACAAAAAGACAAATACTTAAATTTGATCAAGCTTCACTGCATCACAAAAGCACTGCGGTAAAGCCAGCATGAGCAGAAGAGCACTACATGATACGAAATGAACGCATGCACAGGGTACTTGTGCATCAAACAAATATAAGCATTTGCGAGTGCTCAGGACAAATATGCATCTTGGCATGTCCGTTTTAGGCAAACAAAAGGACAAATACTTAAATATGATCAAGTTTCACTGCATCGCAAAAGCACTGCGGTAAAGCCAGCATGAGCAGAAGAGCATTACATGATACGAAATGAACGCATGCACAGGCCACTTGTGCATCAAACAAATATAAGCATATGCGACTGCTCAGGCCAAATATGCATCTTGGCACGTCCGTTTTAGGGAGACAATAAGACAATTACCAAAAATTATTAAGCTTCACTGGATCAAAAAAGCACTGCGGTAAAGCCACCGTGAACAGAAGAGCGTTACATGATACGAAATGAACGCATGCACAGGCCACTTGTACATCAAACAAATATAAGCATTTGCGACTGCACAGGCCAAATATGCATCTTGGCACGTCCGCATCAGGCAAACAAAAGGACAAACACTTAAATATGATCAAGCTTCACTGCATCACAAAAGCACTGCGGTAAAGCCAGCTTGAGCAAATAGCATTACATGATACGAAATGAACGCATGCACAGGCCACTTGTGCATCAAACAAATATAAGCATATGCGACTGCTCAGGCCAAATATGCATCTTGGCACGTCCGTTTTAGCGAGACAATAAGACAATTACCAGAAAATTATTAAGCTTCACTGGATCGAAAAAGCACTGCGGTAAAGCCAGCGTGAACAGAAGAGCGTTACATGATACGAAATGAACGCATGCACAGGCCACTTGTGCATTGAACAAATATAAGCATTCGCGACTGTTCAGGCCAAATATGCAACTTGGCCCGTTCGTTTCAGGGAGACAAAACGACAATTACCAAAAGCTGATTTAGCATACTGCATAGCCAAAGCACTGGGGTAAAACCAGCATGAGCTGAAGAGCATTACATGATACGAAATGAATGCATGCACAGGCCACTTGTGCATCAAACAAATATAAGCATTTGCGACTGCTCAGGCCAAATATGCATCTTGGCACATCCGTTTCAGGGAGACAAAAAGACAATTACCGAAAGATGATTAAGCTTCACTGCATCGCAAAATTCTCTGCGGTAAAACCAGCGTGAACAGAAGAGCAATACATGATACGAAATGAACGCATGCACAATCCACTTGTGCATCAAACAAATATAAGCATTTGTGATTGCTCGGGCCAAATGTGCAACACTGCACGTTCTTTTCAGGGAGACAAAACTACAATTACCAAAAGCTGATTAAGCTTCACTGCTCCGCCAAAGCACTGCAGTAAATGTAGCGTGAGAACAAGAGCATTACTTAATACGAAATGAACGCAAGCCCACGCCACTTGTGCATCAAAAAAATATAAGTATTCGCGGCTGCTCAGGCCAAATACGCATCTTGGCACGTCCGTTTCGGGCAAACAAAAGTACAAATACTAAAATATGATCAAGCTTCACTGCATCGAAAAAGCACTGCGGTAAAGCCAGCATGAGAAGAAGAGAACTACATGATACAAAATGAACGCATGCCCAGGCCACTTGTGCATCAAACAAATATAAGCATTTGCGACTGCACAGGCCAAATATGCATCTTGGCACGTCCGCATCAGGCAAACAAAAGGACAAATACTTAAATATGATCAAGCTTCACTGCATCACAAAACCACTGCGGTAAAGCCAGCTTGAGCAAATAGCATTACATGATACGAAATGAACGCATGCAGAGGCCACTTGTGCATCAAACAAATATAAGCATATGCGACTGCTCAGGCCAAATATGCATCTTGGCACGTCCGTTTCATAGAGAAAAAAGACAATTACCAAAAGATGATTAAGCTTCACTGCATCGCGAAAGCACTGCGGTAAAGCCACCGTGAGCAGAAAAGCATTACATGATACGAAATTAACGCATGCACAGGCCACTTTTGCATCAAACAAATATAAGCTTTTGCGACTGCTCAGGCCAAATATGCATCTTTGCACGTCCGTTTCAGGCAAACAAAAGGACAAATACTAAAATATGACCAAGCTTCACTGCATCGAAAAAGCACTGTGGTAAAGCGGCATGAGCAGAAGAGCACTACAATATACGAAATGAACGCATGCACAGGCCACTTGTGCATCAAACAAATATAAGCATATGCGACTGCTCAGGCCAAATATGCATCTTGGCACATCCGTTTCAGGGAGACAAAAAGACAAGTACCGAAAGATGATTAAGCTTCACTGCATCGCAAAATTCACTGCGGTAAACCCAGCATGGGCAGAAGAGCATTACATGATACGAAATGAACGCATGCACAGGCCACTTGTGCATCAAACAAATATAAGCATTTGCGACTGCTCAGGCCAAATATGCATCTTGGCATGTCCGTCTCAGACAAACGAAAAGACAAATACTAAAATATGATCAAGCTTCACTGCATCGCAAAAGCACTGCGGTAATGCTAGCGTGAGCAGAAGAGCATTACATGTTACGAAATGAACGCATGCACAGGCCACTTGTGCATCAATCAAATATAAGCATTTGCGACTGCTCAGCCAAATAAGCATCTTGACATGTCCATTTCAAGGAGACAAAAAAAACAATTACCACGAGATGATTAGGCTTCACTGCATTGCGAAAGCACTGCGGTAAAGCCACCGTGAGCAGAAAAGCATTACATGATACAAAATTAACGCATGCACAGGCCACTTTTGCATCAAACAAATATAAGCATTTGCGACTGCTAAGGCGAAATATGCATCTTGGCACGTCCGTTTCAGGCAAACAAAAAGACAAATACTAAAATATGATTAGGCTTCACTGCATCACGAAAGCACTGCGGTAAAGCGAGCTTGAGCAGAAGAGCAATACATGATACGAAATGAACGCATGCACAGGACACTTGTGCATCAAACAAATATAAGCATTTTCGACTGCTCAGGCCAAATATGCATCTTGGCACGTCCGTTTCAGGCAAAAAAAAGGTCAAATACCTAAATATGATTAAGCTTCACTGCATCGCGAAAGCACTGCGGTAAAGCCAGCGTGAGCAGAATAGCATTACATAATACGAAATGAACGCATGCACAGGCCACTTGTGCATCAAACAAATATAAACATTTTCGACTGCTCAGGCCAAATATGCATCTTGGCAGGTCCGTTTCAGGCAAACAAAAGGACAATTACCAAAAGATGATTAAGCTTCACTGCATCGCGAAAGCACTGCGGTAAAGCCAGCGTGAGCAGAAGAGCATTACTTGATACGAAATGAACGCATGCACAGGCCACTTGTGCATCAAACAAATATAAGCTTTTGCAACTGCACAGGCCAAATATGCATCTTGGCACGTCCGTTTTAGGGAGACAATAAGACAATTACGAAAAAATTATTAAGCTTCACTGGATCGAAAAAGCACTGCGGTAAAGCCAGCGTGAACAGAACAGCGTTACATGATACGAAATGAACGCATGCACAGGCCACTTGTGCATCAAACAAATATAAGCTTTTGCGACTGCTCAGGCCAAATATGCATCTTGGCACGTCCGTTTCGGGCAAACAAAAGTACAAATACTAAAATATGATCAAGCTTCACTGCATCGAAAAAGCACTGCGGTAAAGCCAGCATGAGAAGAAGAGAACTACATGATACAAAATGAACGCGTGCCCAGGCCACTTGTGCATCAAACAAATATAAGGATTTGCGACTGCACAGGCCAAATATGCATCTTGGCACGTCCGCATCAGGCAAACAAAAGGACAAATACTTAAATATGATCAAGCTTCACTGCATCACAAAAGCACTGCGGTAAAGCCAGCTTGAGCAAATAGCATTACATGATACGAAATGAACTCATGCAGAGGCCACTTGTGCATCAAACAAATGTAAGCATATGCGACTGCTCAGGCCAAATATGCATATTGGCACGTCGGTTTCATAGAGAAAAAAAGACAATTACCAAAAGATGATTAAGCTTCACTGCATCGCGAAAGCACTGCGGTAAAGCCACCGTGAGCAGAAAAGCATTACATGATACGAAATTAACGCATGCACAGGCCACTTTTGCATCAAACAAATATAAGCTTTCGCGACTGGTCAGGCCAAATATGCATCTTTGCACGTCCGTTTCAGGCAAACAAAAGGACAAATACTAAATTATGATCAAGCTTCACTGCATCGCAAAATTCACTGCGGTAAACCCAGCATGGGCAGAAGAGCATTACATGATACGAAATGAACGCATGCCCAGGCCACTTGTGCATCAAACAAATATAAGCATTTGCGACTGCTCAGGCCAAATATGCATCTTGGCATGTCCGTCTCAGACAAACGAAAGAACAAATACCAAAATATGATCAAGCTTCACTGCCTCGCAAAATTCACTGCGGTAAACCCAGCATGGGCAGAAGAGCATTACATCATACGAAATGAACGCATGCACAGGCCACTTGTGCATCAAACAAATATAAGCATTTGCGACTGCTCAGGCCAAATATGCATCTTGGCATGTCCGTCTCAGACAAACGAAAAGACAAATACTAAAATATGATCAAGCTTCACTGCATCGCAAAAGCACTGCGGTAATGCCAGCGTGAGCAGAAGAGCATTACATGTTACGAAATGAACGCATGCACAGGCCACTTGTGCATCAATCAAATATAAGCATTTGCGACTGCTCAGCCAAATAAGCATCTTGACATGTCCATTTCAAGGAGACAAAAAAAAACAATTACCACGAGATGATTAGGCTTCACTGCATTGCGAAAGCACTGCGGTAAAGCCACCGTGAGCAGAAAAGCATTACATGATACAAAATTAACGCATGCACAGGCCACTTTTGCATCAAACAAATATAAGCATTTGCGACTGCTAAGGCCAAATATGCATCTTGGCACGTCCGTTTCAGGCAAACAAAAGGACAAATACTAAAATATGATTAGGCTTCACTGCATCACGAAAGCACTGCGGTAAAGCGAGCTTGAGCAGAAGAGCAATACATGATACGAAATGAACGCATGCACAGGACACTTGTGCATCAAACAAATATAAGCATTTTCGACTGCTCAGGCCAAATATGCATCTTGGCACGTCCGTTTCAGGCAAAAAAAAGGTCAAATACCTAAATATGATTAAGCTTCACTGCATCGCAAAAGCACTGCGGTAAAGCCAGCGTGAGCAGAATAGCATTACATGATACGAAATGAACGCATGCACAGGCCACTTGTGCATCAAACAAATATAAACATTTTCGACTGCTCAGGCCAAATATGCATCTTGGCAGGTCCGTTTCAGGCAAACAAAAGGACAATTACCAAAAGATGATTAAGCTTCACTGCATCGCGAAAGCACTGCGGTAAAGCCAGCGTGAGCAGAAGAGCATTACTTGATACGAAATGAACGCATGCACAGGCCACTTGTGCATCAAACAAATATAAGCTTTTGCGACTGCACAGGCCAAATATGCATCTTGGCACGTCCGTTTTAGGGAGACAATAAGACAATTACGAAAAAATTATTAAGCTTCACTGGATCGAAAAAGCACTGCGGTAAAGCCAGCGTGAACAGAACAGCGTTACATGATACGAAATGAACGCATGCACAGGCCACTTGTGCATCAAACAAATATAAGCATTCGCGACTGCTCAGGCCAAATATGCAACTTGGCACGTTCGTTTCAGAGAGACAAAAAGACAATTACCAAAAGCTGATTTAGCTTCACTGCATAGCCGAAGCACTGCGTTAAAACCAGCATGAGCAGAAGAGCATTACATCATACGAAATGAATGCATGCACAGGCCACTTTTGCATCCAACAAATATAAGCATTTGCGACTGCTCAGGCCAAATATGCATCTTGGCATGTCCGTCTCAGACAAACGAAAAGACAAATACTATAATATGATCAAGCTTCTCTGCATCGAAAAAGCACTGCGATAAAACCAGCGTGAGCAGAAGAGCATTACATGATACGAAATGAACGCATGCACAGGCCACTTGGGCATCAAAAAAAATATAAGCTTTTGCGACTGCTCAGGCCAAATATGCATCTTGGCACGTCCGTTTCGGGCAAACAAAAGTACAAATACTAAAATATGATCAAGCTTCACTGCATCGAAAAAGCACTGCGGTAAAGCCAGCATGAGAAGAAGAGAACTACATGATACAAAATGAACGCGTGCCCAGGCCACTTGTGCATCAAACAAATATAAGGATTTGCGACTGCACAGGCCAAATATGCATCTTGGCACGTCCGCATCAGGCAAACAAAAGGACAAATACTTAAATATGATCAAGCTTCACTGCATCACAAAAGCACTGCGGTAAAGCCAGCTTGAGCAAATAGCATTACATGATACGAAATGAACTCATGCAGAGGCCACTTGTGCATCAAACAAATGTAAGCATATGCGACTGCTCAGGCCAAATATGCATATTGGCACGTCGGTTTCATAGAGAAAAAAAGACAATTACCAAAAGATGATTAAGCTTCACTGCATCGCGAAAGCACTGCGGTAAAGCCACCGTGAGCAGAAAAGCATTACATGATACGAAATTAACGCATGCACAGGCCACTTTTGCATCAAACAAATATAAGCTTTCGCGACTGGTCAGGCCAAATATGCATCTTTGCACGTCCGTTTCAGGCAAACAAAAGGACAAATACTAAATTATGATCAAGCTTCACTGCATCGCAAAATTCACTGCGGTAAACCCAGCATGGGCAGAAGAGCATTACATGATACGAAATGAATGCATGCCCAGGCCACTTGCGCATCAAACAAAAATAGGCATTTGCGGCTGCTCAAGCCAAATATGCATCTTGGCACGTCCGTTTCAGGAAAACAAAAGGACAAATACTTGAATTTGATCAAGCTTCACTGCATCGCAAAAGCACTGCGGTAAAGCCAGCTTGAGCAGAAGAGCACTACAAGATACGAAATGAACGCATGCACAGGCCACTTGTTCATCGAACAAATATAAGCATATGCGACTGCTCAGGCCAAATATGCATCTTGGCACATCCGTTTCAGGGAGACAAAAAGACAATTACCGAAAGATGATTAAGCTTCACTGCATCGCAAAATTCACTGCGGTAAACCCAGCATGGGCAGAAGAGCATTACATGATACGAAATGAACGCATGCACAGGCCACTTGTGCATCAAACAAATATAAGCATTTGCGACTGCTCAGGCCAAATATGCATCTTGGCATGTCCGCATCAGGCAAACAAAAAACCAAATACTTAAACATGATCAAGCTTCACTGCATCACAAAAGCACTGCGGTAAAGGCAGCTTGAGCAAATAGCTTTACATGATACCAAATAACGCATGCATAGGCCACTTGTGCATCAAACAAATATAAGCTTATGCGACTGCTCTGGCCAAATATGCATCTTGGCACGTCCGTTTCATGGAGACAAAAAGACAATTACCAAAAGATGATTAAGCTTCACTGCATCGCGAAAGCACTGCGGTAAAGCCACCGTGAGCAAAAAAGCCTTACATTATACGAAATTAACGCATGCACAGGCAACTTTTGCATCAAACAAATATAAGCATTTGCGACTGCTCAGGCCAAATATGCATCTTGGCACGTCCGTTTCAGGCAAACAAAAGGACAAATACTAAAATATGATTAGGCTTCACTGCATCACGAAAGCACTGCGGTAAGGCGAGCTTGAGCAGAAGAGCAATACATGATACGAAATGAACGCATGCACAGGACACTTGTGCATCAAACAAATTTAAGCATTTTCGACTGCTCAGGCCAAATATGCATCTTGGCACGTCCGTTTCAGGCAAACAAAAGATCAAATACCTAAATATGATTAAGCTTCACTGCATCGCAAAAGCACTGCGGTAAAGCCAGCGTGAGCAGAATAGCATTACATGATACGAAATGAACGCATGCAAGGCCACTTGTGCATCAAACAAATATAAGCATTTTCGACTGCTCAGGCCAAATATGCATCTTGGCAGGTCCGTTTCAGGCAAACAAAAGGACAATTACCAAAAGATGATTAAGCTTCACTGCATCGCCAAAGCACTGCGGTAAAACCAGCATGAGCAGAAGAGCATTACATGATACGAAATGAACGCATGCACAGGCCACTTGTGCATCAAACAAATATAAGCATTTTAGACTGCTCAAGCCAAATATGCATCTTGGCATGTCCGTCTCAGACAAACGAAAAGACAAATACTAAAATATGATCAAGCTTCACTGCATCGAAAAAGCACTGCGGTAAAACCAGCGTGAGCAGAAGAGCATTACATGATACGAAATGAACGGATGCGCAGGCCACTTGGGCATCAAAAAAATATAAGCATTTGCAACTGCTCAGGCCAAATATGCATCTTGGCACGTCCGTTTCATGGAGACAAAAAGACAATTACCAAAAGATAATTAAGCTTCACTGCATCGCGAAAGCACTGCGGTAAAGCCTCTGTGAGCAGAAAAGCATTATGATACGAAATGAATGCATGCACAGGCCACTTGTGCATCAAACAAATATAAGCATTTGCGACTGCTCAGGCCAAATATGCATCTTGGCATGTGCGTCTCAGACAACCGAAAAGACAAATACTAAAATATGATCAAGCTTCACTGCATCGAAAAAGCACTGCGGTAAAAGCAGCGTGAGCAGAATAGCATTACATGATACGAAATGAACGCTTGCACAGGCCACTTGTGCATCAAACAAATATAAGCATTTGCGACTGCTCAGGCCATATATGCATCTTGGCACGTCCAAGTTAGGGAGACAGTAAGACAATTACCAAAAAATTATTAAGCTTCACTGGATCGAAAAAGCACTGCGGTAAAGCCAGCGTGAACAGAAGAGCATTACACGATACGAAATGAACGCATGCACAGGCCAATTGTGCATCAAACAAATATAAGCATTTGCGACTGCTCAAGCCAAATATGCATCTTGGCACGTCCGCATCAGGCAAACAAAAGGACAAATACTTAAATATGATCAAGCTTCACTGCATCACAAAAGCACTGCGGTAATGCCAGCGTGAGCAGAGGAGCATTACATGATACGAAATGAACGCATGCACAGGCCACTTGTGCATCAATCAAATATAAGCATTTGCGACTGCTCAGCCAAATATGCATCTTGACATGTCCGTTTCAGGGAGACAAAAAAACAATTACCAAAAGATGATTAGGCTTCGCTGCATTGCGAAAGCACTGCAGTAAAGCTAGCGTGAGAAGAAGAGCATTACTTAATACGAAATGAACGCATGCACAGGCCACTTGTGCATTGAACAAATATAAGCATTCGCGACTGTGCAGGCCAAATATGCAACTTGGCCCGTTCGTTTCAGGGAGACAAAACGACAATTACCAAAAGCTGATTTAGCTTCACTGCATAGCCAAAGCACTGGGGTAAAACCAGCATGAGCAGAAGAGCATTACATGATACGAAATGAATGCATGCACAGGCCACTTGTGCATCAAGCAAATATAAGCATTTGCGACTGCTCAGGCCAAATATGCATCTTGGCACATCCGTTTCAGGGAGACAAAAAGACAATTACCGAAAGATGATTAAGCTTCAATGCATCGCAAAATTCTCTGCGGTAAAACCAGCGTGAACGGAAGAGCAATACATGATACGAAATGAACGCATGCACAATCCACTTGTGCATCAAACAAATATAAGCATTTGCGACTGCTCGGGCCAAATGTGCAACACTGCACGTTCTTTTCAGGGAGACAAAACTACAATTACCAAAAGCTGATTAAGCTTCGCTGGATCGAAAAAGCACTGCGGTAAAGCCAGCGTGAACAAAAGAGCATTACATGATACGAAATGAACGCATGCACAAGCCACTTGTGCATCAAACAAATATAAGCATTTGCGACTGCTCGGGCCAAATATGCAACTCGGCACATTCGTTTCAGGGAGACAAAACTACAATTACCAAAAGCTGATTAAGCTTCACTGCACCGCCAAAGCACTGCAGTAAATGTAGCGTGAGAACAAGAGCATTACTTAATACGAAATGAATGCATGCCCACGCCACTTGTGCATCAAAAAAATATAAGTATTCGCGGCTGCTCAGGCCAAATACGCATCTTGGCACGTCCGTTTCGGGCAAACAAAAGTACAAATACTAAATTGTAATCAAGCTTCACTGCATCGAAAAAGCACTGCGGTAAAGCCAGCATGAGAAGAAGAGAACTACATGATACAAAATGAACGCATGCCCAGGCCACTTGTGCATCAAACAAATATAAGCATTTGCGACTGCACAGGTCAAATATGCATCTTGGCACGTCCGCATCAGGCAAACAAAAGGACAAATACCTAAATATGATCAAGCTTCACTGCATCACAAAAGCACTGCGGTAAAGCCAGCTTGAGCAAATAGCATTACATGATACGAAATGAACGCATGCAGAGGCCACTTGTGCATCAAACAAATATAAGCATTTGCGACTGCTCTGGCCAAATGTGCAACTTGGCACGTTAGTTTCAGGGACACAAAACTACAATTACCAAAAGCTGATTAAGCTTCACTGCATCGCCAAAGCACTGCGGTAAAACCAGCATGAGCAGAAGAGCATTACATGATACGAAATGAACGCATGCACAGGCCACTTGTGCATCAAACAAATATAAGCATTTTAGACTGCTCAAGCCAAATATGCATCTTGGCACGTCCGCATCAGGCAAACAAAAGGACAAATACTTAAATATGATCAAGCTTCACTGCATCACAAAAGCACTGCGGTAATGCCAGCGTGAGCAGAGGAGCATTACATGATACGAAATGAACGCATGCACAGGCCACTTGTGCATCAATCAAATATAGGCATTTGCGACTGCTCAGCCAAATATGCATCTTGACATGTCCGTTTCAGGGAGACAAAAAAACAATTAGCAAAAGATGATTAGGCTTTGCTGCATTGCGAAAGCACTGCAGTAAAGCTAGCGTGAGAAGAAGAGCATTACTTAATACGAAATGAACGCATGCACAGGCCACTTGTGCATTGAACAAATATAAGCATTCGCGACTGTGCAGGCCAAATATGCAACTTGACCCGTTCGTTTCAGGGAGACAAAACGACAATTACCAAAAGCTGATTTAGCTTCACTGCATAGCCAAAGCACTGGGATAAAACCAGCATGAGCAGAAGAGCATTACATGATACGAAATGAATGCATGCACAGGCCACTTGTCTATCAAACAAATATAAGCATTTGCGACTGCTCAGGCCAAATATGCATCTTGGCACATCCGTTTCAGGGAGACAAAAAGACAAATACTAAAATATGATTAGGCTTCACTGCATCACGAAAGCACTGCGGTAAAGCGAGCTTGAGCAGAAGAGCAATACATGATACGAAATGAACGCATGCACAGGACACTTGTGCATCAAACAAATATAAGCATTTTCGACTGCTCAGGCCAAATATGCATCTTGGCACGTCCGTTTCAGGCAAACAAAAGGTCAAATACCTAAATATGATTAAGCTTCACTGCATCGCAAAAGCACTGCGGTAAAGCCAGCGTGAGCAGAATAGCATTACATGATACGAAATGAACGCATGCACAGGCCACTTGTGCATCAAACAAATATAAGCATTTTCGACTGCTCAGGCCAAATATGCATCTTGGCAGGTCCGTTTCAGGCCAACAAAAGGACAATTACCAAAAGATGATTAAGCTTCACTGCATCGCGAAAGCACTGCGGTAAAGCCAGCGTGAGCAGAAGAGCATTACTTGATACGAAATGAACGCATGCACAGGCCACTTGTGCATCAAACAAATATAAGATTTTGCGACTGCACAGGCCAAATATGCATCTTGGCACGTCCGTTTTAGGGAGACAATAAGACAATTGCGAAAAAATTATTAAGCTTCACTGGATCGAAAAAGCACTGCGGTAAAGCCAGCGTGAACAGAACAGCGTTACATGATACGAAATGAACGCATGCACAGGCCACTTGTGCATCAAACAAATATAAGCATTCGCGACTGCTCAGGCCAAATATGCAACTTGGCACGTTCGTTCAGGGAGACAAAACGACAATTACCAAAAGCTGATTTAGCTTCACCGCATTGCAAAGCACTGCGGTAAAACCAGCATGAGCAGAAGAGCATTTCATGATACGAAATGAACGCATGCACAAGCCACTTGTGCATCAAATAAATATAAGCATTTGCGACTGCTCAGGCCAAATGTGCAACTTGGCACGTTAGTTTCAGGGACACAAAACTACAATTACCAAAAGCTGATTAAGCTTCACTGCATCGCCAAAGCACTGCGGTAAAACCAGCATGAGCAGAAGAGCATTACATGATACGAAATGAACGCATGCAAAGGCCACTTGTGCATCAAACAAATATAAGCATTTGCGACTGCTCAAGCCAAATATGCATCTTGGCACGTCCGTATCAGGCAAACAAAAAGACAAATACTTAAATATGATCAAGCTTCACTGCATCACAAAAGCACTGCGGTAAAGCCAGCATGAGCAGAAGAGCACTACATGATACGAAATGAACGCATGCACACGGTACTTGTGCATCAAACAAATATAAGCATTTGCGAGTGCTCAGGACAAATATGCATCTTGGCATGTCCGTTTTAGGCAAACAAAAGGACAAATACTTAAATATGATCAAGTTTCACTGCATCGCAAAAGCACTGCGGTAAGGCCAGCATGAGCAGAAGAGCATTACATGATACGAAATGAACGCATGCACAGGCCACTTGTGCATCAATCAAATATAAGCATATGCGACTGCTCAGGCCAAATATGCATCTTGGCACGTCCGTTTTAGGGAGACAATAAGACAATTACCAAAAATTATTAAGCTTCACTGGATCAAAAAAGCACTGCGGTAAAGCCACCGTGAACAGAAGAGCGTTACATGATACGAAATGAACGCATGCACAGGCCACTTGTACATCAAACAAATATAAGCATTTGCGACTGCACAGGCCAAATATGCATCTTGGCACGTCCGCATCAGGCAAACAAAAGGACAAATACTTAAATATGATCAAGCTTCACTGCATCGCAAAAGCACTGCGGTAAAGCCAGCTTGAGCAAATAGCATTACATGATACGAAATGAACGCATGCACAGGCCACTTGTGCATCAAACAAATATAAGCATATGCGACTGCTCAGGCCAAATATGCATCTTGGCACGTCCGTTTTAGCGAGACAATAAGACAATTACCAGAAAATTATTAAGCTTCACTGGATCGAAAAAGCACTGCGGTAAAGCCAGCGTGAACAGAAGAGCGTTACATGATACGAAATGAACGCATGCACAGGCCACTTGTGCATTGAACAAATATAAGCATTCGCGACTGTTCAGGCCAAATATGCAACTTGGCCCGTTCGTTTCAGGGAGACAAAACGACAATTACCAAAAGCTGATTTAGCATACTGCATAGCCAAAGCACTGGGGTAAAACCAGCATGAGCTGAAGAGCATTACATGATACGAAATGAATGCATGCACACGCCACTTGTGCATCAAACAAATATAAGCATTTGCGACTGCTCAGGCCGAATATGCATCTTGGCACATCCGTTTCAGGGAGACAAAAAGACAATTACCGAAAGATGATTAAGCTTCACTGCATCGCAAAATTCTCTGCGGTAAAACCAGCGTCAACAGAAGAGCAATACATGATACGAAATGAACGCATGCACAATCCACTTGTGCATCAAACAAATATAAGCATTTGTGATTGCTCGGGCCAAATGTGCAACACTGCACGTTCTTTTCAGGGAGACAAAACTACAATTACCAAAAGCTGATTAAGCTTCACTGCTCCGCCAAAGCACTGCAGTAAATGTAGCGTGAGAACAAGAGCATTACTTAATACGAAATGAACGCAAGCCCACGCCACTTGTGCATCAAAAAAATATAAGTATTCGCGGCTGCTCAGGCCAAATACGCATCTTGGCACGTCCGTTTCGGGCAAACAAAAGTACAAATACTAAAATATGATCAAGCTTCACTGCATCGAAAAAGCACTGCGGTAAAGCCAGCATGAGAAGAAGAGAACTACATGATACAAAATGAACGCATGCCCAGGCCACTTGTGCATCAAACAAATATAAGCATTTGCGACTGCACAGGCCAAATATGCATCTTGGCACGTCCGCATCAGGCAAACAAAAGGACAAATACTTAAATATGATCAAGCTTCACTGCATCACAAAAGCACTGCGGTAAAGCCAGCTTGAGCAAATAGCATTACATGATACGAAATGAACGCATGCAGAGGCCACTTGTGCATCAAACAAATATAAGCATATGCGACTGCTCAGGCCCAATATGCATCTTGGCACGTCCGTTTCATAGAGAAAAAAAGACAATTACCAAAAGATGATTAAGCTTCACTGCATCGCGAAAGCACTCCGGTAAAGCCACCGTGAGCAGAAAAGCATTACATGATACGAAATTAACGCATGCACAGGCCACTTTTGCATCAAACAAATATAAGCTTTTGCGACTGCTCAGGCCAAATATGCATCTTTGCACGTCCGTTTCAGGCAAACAGAAGGACAAATACTAAAATATGATCAAGCTTCACTGCATCGAAAAAGCACTGTGGTAAAGCAGCATGAGCAGAAGAGCACTACAATATACGAAATGAACGCATGCACAGGCCACTTGTGCATTAAACAAATATAAGCATATGCGACTGCTCAGGCCAAATATGCATCTTGGCACATCCGTTTCAGGGAGACAAAAAGACAATTACCGAAAGATGATTAAGCTTCACTGCATCGCAAAATTCACTGCGGTAAACCCAGCATGGGCAGAAAAGCATTACATGATACGAAATGAACGCATGCACAGGCCACTTGTGCATCAAACAAATATAAGCATTTGCGACTGCTCAGGCCAAATATGCATCTTGGCATGTCCGTCTCAGACAAACGAAAAGACAAATACTAAAATATGATCAAGCTTCACTGCATCGCAAAAGCACTGCGGTAATGCCAGCGTGAGCAGAAGAGCATTACATGATACAAAATTAACGCATGCACAGGCCACTTTTGCATCAAACAAATATAAGCATTTGCGACTGCTAGGGCGAAATATGCATCTTGGCACGTCCGTTTCAGGCAAACAAAAGGACAAATACTAAAATATGATTAGGCTTCACTGCATCACGAAAGCACTGCGGTAAAGCGAGCTTGAGCAGAAGAGCAATACATGATACGAAATGAACGCATGCTTAGGACACTTGTGCATCAAACAAATATAAGCATTTTCGACTGCTCAGGCCAAATATGCATCTTGGCACGTCCGTTTCAGGCAAACAAAAGGTCAAATACCTAAATATGATTAAGCTTCACTGCATCGCAAAAGCACTGCGGTAAAGCCAGCGTGAGCAGAATAGCATTACATGATACGAAATGAACGCATGCACAGGCCACTTGTGCATCAAACAAATATAAACATTTTCGACTGCTCAGGCCAAATATGCATCTTGGCAGGTCCGTTTCAGGCAAACAAAAGGACAATTACCAAAAGATGATTAAGCTTCACTGCATCGCGAAAGCACTGCGGTAAAGCCAGCGTGAGCAGAAGAGCATTACTTGATACGAAATGAACGCATGCACAGGCCACTTGTGCATCAAACAAATATAAGCTTTTGCGACTGCAGAGGCCAAATATGCATCTTGGCACGTCCGTTTTAGGGAGACAATAAGACAATTACGAAAAAATTATTAAGCTTCACTGGATCGAAAAAGCACTGCGGTAAAGCCAGCGTGAACAGAACAGCGTTACATGATACGAAATGAACGCATGCACAGGCCACTTGTGCATCAAACAAATATAAGCATTCGCGACTGCTCAGGCCAAATATGCAACTTGGCACGTTCGTTTCAGAGAGACAAAAAGACAATTACCAAAAGCTGATTTAGCTTCACTGCATAGCCGAAGCACTGCGGTAAAACCAGCATGAGCAGAAGAGCATTACATCATACGAAATGAATGCATGCACAGGCCACTTGTGCATCCAACAAATATAAGCATTTGCGACTGCTCAGGCCAAATATGCATCTTGGCATGTCCATCTCAGACAAACGAAAAGACAAATACTAAAATATGATCAAGCTTCACTGCATCGAAAAAGCACTGCGGTAAAACCAGCGTGAGCAGAAGAGCATTACATGATACGAAATGAACGCATGCACAGGCCACTTGGGCATCAAAAAAAATATAAGCTTTTGCGACTGCTCAGGCCAAATATGCATCTTGGCACGTCCGTTTCGGGCAAACAAAAGTACAAATACTAAAATATGATCAAGCTTCACTGCATCGAAAAAGCACTGCGGTAAAGCCAGCATGAGAAGAAGAGAACTACATGATACAAAATGAACGCGTGCCCAGGCCACTTGTGCATCAAACAAATATAAGGATTTGCGACTGCACAGGCCAAATATGCATCTTGGCACGTCCACATCAGGCAAACAAAAGGACAAATACTTAAATATGATCAAGCTTCACTGCATCACAAAAGCACTGCGGTAAAGCCAGCTTGAGCAAATAGCATTACATGATACGAAATGAACTCATGCAGAGGCCACTTGTGCATCAAACAAATATAAGCATATGCGACTGCTCAGGCCAAATATGCATATTGGCACGTCGGTTTCATAGAGAAAAAAAGACAATTACCAAAAGATGATTAAGCTTCACTGCATCGCGAAAGCACTGCGGTAAAGCCACCCTGAGCAAAAAAGCCTTACATTATACGAAATTAACGCCTGCACAGGCCACTTTTGCATCAAACAAATATAAGCATTTGCGACTGCTCAGGCCAAATATGCATCTTGGCACGTCCGTTTCAGGCAAACAAAAGGACAAATACTAAAATATGATTAGGCTTCACTGCATCACGAAAGCACTGCGGTAAAGCGAGCTTGAGCAGAAGAGCAATACATGATACGAAATGAACGAGCGCACAGGACACTTGTGCATCAAACAAATTTAAGCATTTTAGACTGCTCAGGC
Organism: Rhipicephalus microplus; assembly: GCF_043290135.1. Taxonomy (NCBI): domain Eukaryota; kingdom Metazoa; phylum Arthropoda; class Arachnida; order Ixodida; family Ixodidae; genus Rhipicephalus; species Rhipicephalus microplus. The sequence continues at coordinate 243,079,537 of NC_134703.1, forward strand.
CAAATATGCATCTTGGCACGTCCGTTTAAGGCAAACAAAAGATCAAATACCTAAATATGATTAAGCTTCACTGCATCGCGAAAGAACTGCGGTAAAGCCTGCATGAGCAGAAGAGCAAGACATGATACGAAGTGAACGCATGCACAGGCCACTTGTGCATCAAACAAATATAAGCATTTGCGACTGCTCAGGCCAAATATGCATCTTGGCAAGTCCGTTTCAGAGAGACTAAATGACAATTACCAAAAGATGATTATGCTTCACTGCATCGCGAAAGCACTGCGGTAAAGCCAGCGTGAGCAGAAGAGCATTACTTGATACGAAATGAACGCATGCACACGCCACTTGTGCATCAAACAAATATAAGCATTTGCGACTGCTCGGGCCAAATGTGCAACTTGGCACGTTAGTTTCAGGGACACAAAACTACAGTTACCAAAAGCTGATTAAGCTTCACTGCATCGCCAAAGCACTGCGGTAAAACCAGCATGAGCAGAAGAGCATTACATGATACGAAATGAACGCATGCACAGGCCACTTGTGCATCAAACAAATATAAGCATTTGCGACTGCTCAAGCCAAATAAGCATCTTGGCACGTCCGCATCAGGCAAACAAAAGGACAAATACTTAAATATGATCAAGCTTCACTGCATCACAAAAGCACTGCGGTAATGCCAGCGTGAGCAGAGGAGCATTACATGATACGAAATGAACGCATGCACAGGCCACTTGTGCATCAATCAAATATAGGCATTTGCGACTGCTCAGCCAAATATGCATCTTGAAATGTTCGTTTCAGGGAGACAAAAAAACAATTAGCAAAAGATGATTAGGCTTCGCTGCATTGCGAAAGCACTGCAGTAAAGCTAGCGTGAGAAGAAGAGCATTACTTAATACGAAATGAACGCATGCACAGGCCACTTGTGCATTGAACAAATATAAGCATTCGCGACTGTGCAGGCCAAATATGCAACTCGACCCGTTCGTTTCAGGGAGACAAAACGACAATTACCAAAAGCTGATTTAGCTTCACTGCATAGCCAAAGCACTGGGATAAAACCAGCATGAGCAGAAGAGCATTACATGATACGAAATGAATGCATGCACAGGCCACTTGTGCATCAAACAAATATAAGCATTTGCGACTGCTCAGGCCAAATATGCATCTTGGCACATCTGTTTCAGGGAGACAAAAAGACAATTACCGAAAGATGATTAAGCTTCACTGCATCGCAAAATTCTCTGCGGTAAAACCAGCGTGAACAGAAAGCAATACATGATACAAAATTAACGCATGCACAATCCACTTGTGCATCAAACAAATATAAGCATTTGCGACTGCTCGGGCCAAATGTGCAACACTGCACGTTCTTTTCAGGGAGACAAAACTACAATTACCAAAAGCTGATTAAGCTTCACTGGATCGAAAAAGCACTGCGGTAAAGCCAGCGTGAACAAAAGAGCATTACATGATACGAAATGAACGCATGCACAAGCCACTTGTGCATCAAACAAATATAAGCATTTGCGACTGCTCGGGCCAAATATGCAACTCGGCACATTCGTTTCAGGGAGACAAAACTACAATTACCAAAAGCTGATTAAGCTTCACTGCACCGCCAAAGCACTGCAGTAAATGTAGCGTGAGAACAAGAGCATTACTTAATACGAAATGAACGCATGCCCACGCCACTTGTGCATCAAAAAAATATAAGTATTCGCGGCTGCTCAGGCCAAATACGCATCTTGGCACGTCCGTTTCGGGCAAACAAAAGTACAAATACTAAATTATGATCAAGCTTCACTGCATCGAAAAAGCACTGCGGTAAAGCCAGCATGAGAAGAAGGGAACTACATGATACAAAATGAACGCATGCCCAGGCCACTTGTGCATCAAACAAATATAAGCATTTGCGACTGCACAGGCCAAATATGCATCTTGGCACGTCCGCATCAGGCAAACAAAAGGACAAATACTTAAATATGATCAGGCTTCACTGCATCACAAAAGCACTGCGGTAAAGCCAGCTTGAGCAAATAGCATTACATGATACGAAATGAACGCATGCAGAGGCCACTTGTGCATCAAACAAATATAAGCATATGCGACTGCTCAGGCCAAATATGCATCTTGGCACGTCCGTTTCATAGAGAAAAAAAGACAATTACCAAAAGATGATTAAGCTTCACTGCATCGCGAAAGCACTGCGGTAAAGCCACCGTGAGCAGAAAAGCATTACATAATACGAAATTAACGCATGCACAGGCCTCTTTTGCATCAAAAAATATAAGCTTATGCGACTGCTCAGGCCAAATATGCATCTTTGCACGTCCGTTTCAGGCAAACAAAAGAACAAATACTAAAATATGATCAAGCTTCACTGCATCGAAAAAGCACTGTGGTAAAGCGGCATGAGCAGAAGAGCACTACAATATACGAAATGAACGCATGCACAGGCCACTTGTGCATCAAACAAATATAAGCATATGCGACTGCTCAGGCCAAATATGCATCTTGGCACATCCGTTTCAGGGAGACAAAAAGACAATTACCGAAAGATGATTAAGCTTCACTGCATCGCAAAATTCACTGCGGTAAACCCAGCATGGGCAGAAGAGCATTACATGATACGAAATGAACGCATGCACAGGCCACTTGTGCATCAAACAAATATAAGCATTTGTGACTGCTCAGGCCAAATATGCATCTTGGCATGTCCGTCTCAGACAAACGAAAAGACAAATACTAAAATATGATCAAGCTTCACTGCATCAAAAAAGCACTGCGGTAAAGCCAGCGTGAACAGAACAGCATTACATGATACGAAATGAACGCATGCCCAGGCCACTTGCGCGTCAAACAAAGATAGGCATTTGCGGCTGCTCAAGCCAAATATGCATCTTGGCACGTCCGTTTCAGGCAAACGAAAGGACAAATACTTGAATTTGATCAAGCTTCACTGCATCGCAAAAGCACTGCGGTAATGCCAGCGTGAGCAGAAGAGCATTCCATGTTACGAAATGAACGCATGCACAGGCCACTTGTGCATCAATCAAATATAAGCATTTGCGACTGCTCAGCCAAATAAGCATCTTGACATGTCCATTTCAAGGAGACAAAAAAAACAATTACCACGAGATGATTAGGCTTCACTGCATTGCGAAAGCACTGCGGTAAAGCCACCGTGAGCAGAAAAGCATTACATGATACGAAATGAACGTATGCACAGGACACTTGTGCATCAAACAAATATAAGCATTTTCGACTGCTCAGGCCAAATATGCATCTTGGCACGTCCGTTTCAGGCAAACAAAAGGTCAAATACCTAAATATGATTAAGCTTCACTGCATCGCAAAAGCACTGCGGTAAAGCCAGCGTGAGCAGAATAGCATTACATGATAAGAAATGAACGCATGCACAGGCCACTTGTGCATCAAACAAATATAAGCATTTTTGACTGCTCAGGCCAAATATGCATCTTGGCAGGTCCGTTTCAGGCAAACAAAAGGACAATTACCAAAAGATGATTAAGCTTCACTGCATCGCGAAAGCACTGCGGTAAGCCAGCGTGAGCAGAAGAGCATTACTTGATACGAAATGAACGCATGCACAGGCCACTTGTGCATCAAACAAATATAAGCTTTTGTGACTGCACAGGCCAAATATGCATCTTGGCCCGTCCGTTTTAGGGAGACAATAAGACAATTACGAAAAAATTATTAAGCTTCACTGGATCGAAAAAGCACATCGGTAAAGCCAGCGTGAACAGAACAGCGTTACATGATACGAAATGAACGCATGCACAGGCCACTTTTGCATCAAACAAATATAAGCTTTCGCGACTGCTCAGGCCAAATATGCATCTTTGCACGTCCGTTTCAGGCAAACAAAAGGACAAATACTAAAATATGATCAAGCTTCACTGCATCGAAAAAGCACTGTGGTAAAGCCAGCATGAGCAGAAGAGCACTACAAGATACGAAATGAACGCATGCACAGGCCACTTGTGCATCGAACAAATATAAGCATATGCGACTGCTCAGGCCAAATATGCATCTTGGCACATCCGTTTCAGGGAGACAAAAAGACAATTACCGAAAGATGATTAAGCTTCACTGCATCGCAAAATTCACTGCGGTAAACCCAGCATGGGCAGAAGAGCATTACATGATACGAAATGAACGCATGCACAGGCCACTTGTGCATCAAACAAATATAAGCATTTGCGACTGCTCAGGCCAAATATGCATCTTGGCATGTCCGTCTCAGACAAACGAAAAGACAAATACTAAAATAGGATCAAGCTTCACTGCATCAAAAGAGCACTGCGTTAAAGCCAGCGTGAACAGAACAGCATTACATGATACGAAATGAACGCATGCCCAGGCCACTTGCGCATCAAACAAAAATAGGCATTTGCGGCTGCTCAAGCCAAATATGCATCTTGGCACGTCCGTTTCAGGAAAACAAAAGGACAAATACTTGAATTTGATCAAGCTTCAATGCATCGCAAAAGCACTGCGGTAAAGCCAGCTTGAGCAGAAGAGCACTACAAGATACGAAATGAACGCATGCACAGGCCACTTGTGCATCGAACAAATATAAGCATATGCGACTGCTCAGGCCAAATATGCATCTTGGCACATCCGTTTACGGGAGACAAAAAGACAATTACCGAAAGATGATTAAGCTTCACTGCATCGCAAAATTCACTGCGGTAAACCCAGCATGGGCAGAAGAGCATTACATGATACGAAATGAACGCATGCACAGGCCACTTGTGCATCAAACAAATATAAGCATTTGCGACTGCTCAGGCCAAATATGCATCTTGGCATGTCCGCATCAGGCAAACAAAAGACCAAATACTTAAACATGATCAAGCTTCACTGCATCACAAAAGCACTGCGGTAAAGCCAGCTTGAGCAAATAGCTTTACATGATACGAAATGAACGCATGCATAGGCCACTTGTGCATCAAACAAATATAAGCATATGCGACTGCTCAGGCCAAATATGCATCTTGGCACGTCCGTTTCATGGAGACAAAAAGACAATTACCAAAAGAAGATTAAGCTTCACTGCATCGCGAAAGCACTGCGGTAAAGCCACCGTGAGCAAAAAAGCCTTACATTATACGAAATTAACGCATGCACAGGCCACTTTTGCATCAAACAAATATAAGCATTTGCGACTGCTCAGGCCAAATATGCATCTTGGCACGTCCGTTTCAGGCAAACAAAAGGACAAATACTAAAATATGATTAGGCTTCACTGCATCACGAAAGCACTGCCGTAAAGCGAGCTTGAGCAGAAGAGCAATACATGATACGAAATGAACGCATGCACAGGACACTTGTGCATCAAACAAATTTAAGCATTTTCGACTGCTCAGGCCAAATATGCATCTTGGCACGTCCGTTTCAGGCAAACAAAAGGTCAAATACCTAAATATGATTAAGCTTCACTGCATCGCAAAAGCACTGCGGTAAAGCCAGCGCGAGCAGAATAGCATAACATGATACGAAATGAACGCATGCACAGGCCACTTGTGCATCAAACAAATATAAGCATTTTCGACTGCTCGGGCCAAATATGCATCTTGGCAGGTCCGCTTCAGGCAAACAAAAGGACAATTACCAAAAGATGATTAAGCTTCACTGCATCGCGAAAGAACTGCGGTAAAGCCAGCATGAGCAGAAGAGCAAGACATGATACGAAGTGAACGCATGCACAGGCCACTTGTGCATCAAACAAATATAAGCATTTGCGACTGCTCAGGCCAAATATGCATCTTGGCAAGACCGTTTCAGAGAGACAAAATGACAATTACCAAAAGATGATTATGCTTCACTGCATCGCGAAAGCACTGCGGTAAAGCCAGCGTGAGCAGAAGGGCATTACTTGATACGAAATGAACGCATGCACAGGCCACTTGTGCATTGAACAAATATAAGCATTCGCGACTGTGCAGGCCAAATATGCAACTTGGCCCGTTCGTTTCAGGGAGACAAAACGACAATTACCAAAAGCTGATTTAGCTTCACTGCATAGCCAAAGCACTGGGGTAAAACCAGCATGAGCAGAAGAGCATTACATGATACGAAATGAATGCATGCACAGGCCACTTGTGCATCAAACAAATATAAGCATTTGCGACTGCTCAGGCCAAATATGCATCTTGGCACATCCGTTTCAGGGAGACAAAAAGACAATTACCGAAAGATGATTAAGCTTCAATGCATCGCAAAATTCTCTGCGGTAAAACCAGCGTGAACGGAAGAGCAATACATGATACGAAATGAACGCATGCACAATCCACTTGTGCATCAAACAAATATAAGCATTTGCGACTGCTCGGGCCAAATGTGCAACACTGCACGTTCTTTTCAGGGAGACAAAACTACAATTACCAAAAGCTGATTAAGCTTCACTGGATCGAAAAAGCACTGCGGTAAAGCCAGCGTGAACAAAAGAGCATTACATGATACGAAATGAACGCATGCACAAGCCACTTGTGCATCAAAAAAATATAAGTATTCGCGGCTGCTCAGGCCAAATACGCATCTTGGCACGTCCGTTTCGGGCAAACAAAAGTACAAATACTAAATTATGATCAAGCTTCACTGCATCGAAAAAGCACTGCGGTAAAGCCAGCATGAGAAGAAGGGAACTACATGATACAAAATGAACGCATGCCCAGGCCACTTGTGCATCAAACAAATATAAGCATTTGCGACTGCACAGGCCAAATATGCATCTTGGCACGTCCGCATCAGGCAAACAAAAGGACAAATACTTAAATATGATCAGGCTTCACTGCATCACAAAAGCACTGCGGTAAAGCCAGCTTGAGCAAATAGCATTACATGATACGAAATGAACGCATGCAGAGGCCACTTGTGCATCAAACAAATATAAGCATATGCGACTGCTCAGGCCAAATATGCATCTTGGCACGTCCGTTTCATAGAGAAAAAAAGACAATTACCAAAAGATGATTAAGCTTCACTGCATCGCGAAAGCACTGCGGTAAAGCCACCGTGAGCAGAAAAGCATTACATAATACGAAATTAACGCATGCACAGGCCTCTTTTGCATCAAAAAATATAAGCTTATGCGACTGCTCAGGCCAAATATGCATCTTTGCACGTCCGTTTCAGGCAAACAAAAGAACAAATACTAAAATATGATCAAGCTTCACTGCATCGAAAAAGCACTGTGGTAAAGCGGCATGAGCAGAAGAGCACTACAATATACGAAATGAACGCATGCACAGGCCACTTGTGCATCAAACAAATATAAGCATTTGTGACTGCTCAGGCCAAATATGCATCTTGGCATGTCCGTCTCAGACAAACGAAAAGACAAATACTAAAATATGATCAAGCTTCACTGCATCAAAAAAGCACTGCGGTAAAGCCAGCGTGAACAGAACAGCATTACATGATACGAAATGAACGCATGCCCAGGCCACTTGCGCGTCAAACAAAGATAGGCATTTGCGGCTGCTCAAGCCAAATATGCATCTTGGCACGTCCGTTTCAGGCAAACGAAAGGACAAATACTTGAATTTGATCAAGCTTCACTGCATCGCAAAAGCACTGCGGTAATGCCAGCGTGAGCAGAAGAGCATTACATGTTACGAAATGAACGCATGCACAGGCCACTTGTGCATCAATCAAATATAAGCATTTGCGACTGCTCAGCCAAATAAGCATCTTGACATGTCCATTTCAAGGAGACAAAAAAAACAATTACCACGAGATGATTAGGCTTCACTGCATTGCGAAAGCACTGCGGTAAAGCCACCGTGAGCAGAAAAGCATTACATGATACGAAATGAACGTATGCACAGGACACTTGTGCATCAAACAAATATAAGCATTTTCGACTGCTCAGGCCAAATATGCATCTTGGCACGTCCGTTTCAGGCAAACAAAAGGTCAAATACCTAAATATGATTAAGCTTCACTGCATCGCAAAAGCACTGCGGTAAAGCCAGCGTGAGCAGAATAGCATTACATGATAAGAAATGAACGCATGCACAGGCCACTTGTGCATCAAACAAATATAAGCATTTTTGACTGCTCAGGCCAAATATGCATCTTGGCAGGTCCGTTTCAGGCAAACAAAAGGACAATTACCAAAAGATGATTAAGCTTCACTGCATCGCGAAAGCACTGCGGTAAGCCAGCGTGAGCAGAAGAGCATTACTTGATACGAAATGAACGCATGCACAGGCCACTTGTGCATCAAACAAATATAAGCTTTTGTGACTGCACAGGCCAAATATGCATCTTGGCCCATCCGTTTTAGGGAGACAATAAGACAATTACGAAAAAATTATTAAGCTTCACTGGATCGAAAAAGCACATCGGTAAAGCCAGCGTGAACAGAACAGCGTTACATGATACGAAATGAACGCATGCACAGGCCACTTTTGCATCAAACAAATATAAGCTTTCGCGACTGCTCAGGCCAAATATGCATCTTTGCACGTCCGTTTCAGGCAAACAAAAGGACAAATACTAAAATATGATCAAGCTTCACTGCATCGAAAAAGCACTGTGGTAAAGCCAGCATGAGCAGAAGAGCACTACAAGATACGAAATGAACGCATGCACAGGCCACTTGTGCATCGAACAAATATAAGCATATGCGACTGCTCAGGCCAAATATGCATCTTGGCACATCCGTTTCAGGGAGACAAAAAGACAATTACCGAAAGATGATTAAGCTTCACTGCATCGCAAAATTCACTGCGGTAAACCCAGCATGGGCAGAAGAGCATTACATGATACGAAATGAACGCATGCACAGGCCACTTGTGCATCAAACAAATATAAGCATTTGCGACTGCTCAGGCCAAATATGCATCTTGGCATGTCCGTCTCAGACAAACGAAAAGACAAATACTAAAATAGGATCAAGCTTCACTGCATCAAAAGAGCACTGCGTTAAAGCCAGCGTGAACAGAACAGCATTACATGATACGAAATGAACGCATGCCCAGGCCACTTGCGCATCAAACAAAAATAGGCATTTGCGGCTGCTCAAGCCAAATATGCATCTTGGCACGTCCGTTTCAGGAAAACAAAAGGACAAATACTTGAATTTGATCAAGCTTCAATGCATCGCAAAAGCACTGCGGTAAAGCCAGCTTGAGCAGAAGAGCACTACAAGATACGAAATGAACGCATGCACAGGCCACTTGTGCATCGAACAAATATAAGCATATGCGACTGCTCAGGCCAAATATGCATCTTGGCACATCCGTTTACGGCAGACAAAAAGACAATTACCGAAAGATGATTAAGCTTCACTGCATCGCAAAATTCACTGCGGTAAACCCAGCATGGGCAGAAGAGCATTACATGATACGAAATGAACGCATGCACAGGCCACTTGTGCATCAAACAAATATAAGCATTTGCGACTGCTCAGGCCAAATATGCATCTTGGCATGTCCGCATCAGGCAAACAAAAGACCAAATACTTAAACATGATCAAGCTTCACTGCATCACAAAAGCACTGCGGTAAAGCCAGCTTGAGCAAATAGCTTTACATGATACGAAATGAACGCATGCATAGGCCACTTGTGCATCAAACAAATATAAGCATATGCGACTGCTCAGGCCAAATATGCATCTTGGCACGTCCGTTTCATGGAGACAAAAAGACAATTACCAAAAGAAGATTAAGCTTCACTGCATCGCGAAAGCACTGCGGTAAAGCCAGCGTGAGCAAAAAAGCCTTACATTATACGAAATTAACGCATGCACAGGCCACTTTTGCATCAAACAAATATAAGCATTTGCGACTGCTCAGGCCAAATATGCATCTTGGCACGTCCGTTTCAGGCAAACAAAAGGACAAATACTAAAATATGATTAGGCTTCACTGCATCACGAAAGCACTGCCGTAAAGCGAGCTTGAGCAGAAGAGCAATACATGATACGAAATGAACGCATGCACAGGACACTTGTGCATCAAACAAATTTAAGCATTTTCGACTGCTCAGGCCAAATATGCATCTTGGCACGTCCGTTTCAGGCAAACAAAAGGTCAAATACCTAAATATGATTAAGCTTCACTGCATCGCAAAAGCACTGCGGTAAAGCCAGCGTGAGCAGAATAGCATAACATGATACGAAATGAACGCATGCACAGGCCACTTGTGCATCAAACAAATATAAGCATTTTCGACTGCTCGGGCCAAATATGCATCTTGGCAGGTCCGCTTCAGGCAAACAAAAGGACAATTACCAAAAGATGATTAAGCTTCACTGCATCGCGAAAGAACTGCGGTAAAGCCAGCATGAGCAGAAGAGCAAGACATGATACGAAGTGAACGCATGCACAGGCCACTTGTGCATCAAACAAATATAAGCATTTGCGACTGCTCAGGCCAAATATGCATCTTGGCAAGACCGTTTCAGAGAGACAAAATGACAATTACCAAAAGATGATTATGCTTCACTGCATCGCGAAAGCACTGCGGTAAAGCCAGCGTGAGCAGAAGGGCATTACTTGATACGAAATGAACGCATGCACAGGCCACTTGTGCATTGAACAAATATAAGCATTCGCGACTGTGCAGGCCAAATATGCAACTTGGCCCGTTCGTTTCAGGGAGACAAAACGACAATTACCAAAAGCTGATTTAGCTTCACTGCATAGCCAAAGCACTGGGGTAAAACCAGCATGAGCAGAAGAGCATTACATGATACGAAATGAATGCATGCACAGGCCACTTGTGCATCAAACAAATATAAGCATTTGCGACTGCTCAGGCCAAATATGCATCTTGGCACATCCGTTTCAGGGAGACAAAAAGACAATTACCGAAAGATGATTAAGCTTCAATGCATCGCAAAATTCTCTGCGGTAAAACCAGCGTGAACGGAAGAGCAATACATGATACGAAATGAACGCATGCACAATCCACTTGTGCATCAAACAAATATAAGCATTTGCGACTGCTCGGGCCAAATGTGCAACACTGCACGTTCTTTTCAGGGAGACAAAACTACAATTACCAAAAGCTGATTAAGCTTCACTGGATCGAAAAAGCACTGCGGTAAAGCCAGCGTGAACAAAAGAGCATTACATGATACGAAATGAACGCATGCACAAGCCACTTGTGCATCAAACAAATATAAGCATTTGCGACTGCTCGGGCCAAATATGCAACTCGGCACATTCGTTTCAGGTAGACAAAACTACAATTACCAAAAGCTGATTAAGCTTCACTGCACCGCCAAAGCACTGCAGTAAATGTAGCGTGAGAACAAGAGCATTACTTAATACGAAATGAATGCATGCCCACGCCACTTGTGCATCAAAAAAATATAAGTATTCGCGGCTGCTCAGGCCAAATACGCATCTTGGCACGTCCGTTTCGGGCAAACAAAAGTACAAATACTAAATTGTAATCAAGCTTCACTGCATCGAAAAAGCACTGCGGTAAATCCAGCATGAGAAGAAGAGAACTACATGATACAAAATGAACGCATGCCCAGGCCACTTGTGCATCAAACAAATATAAGCATTTGCGACTGCACAGGCCAAATATGCATCTTGGCACGTCCGCATCAGGCAAACAAAAGGACAAATACTTAAATATGATCAAGCTTCACTGCATCACAAAAGCACTGCGGTAAAGCCAGCTTGAGCAAATAGCATTACATGATACGAAATAAACGCATGCAGAGGCCACTTGTGCATCAAACAAATATAAGCATTTGAGACTGCTCGGGCCAAATGTGCAACTTGGCACGTTAGTTTCAGGGACACAAAACTACAATTACCAAAAGCTGATTAAGCTTCACTGCATCACCAAAGCACTGCGGTAAAACCAGCATGAGCAGAAGAGCATTACATGATACGAAATGAACGCATGCACAGGCCACTTGTGCATCAAACAAATATAAGCATTTGCGACTGCTCAAGCCAAATATGCATCTTGGCACGTCCGCATCAGGCAAACAAAAGGACAAATACTTAAATATGATCAAGCTTCACTGCATCACAAAAGCACTGCGGTAATGCCAGCGTGAGCAAATAGCATTACATGATACGAAATGAACGCATGCAGAGGCCACTTGTGCATCAAACAAATATAAGCATATGCGACTGCTCAGGCCAAATATGCATCTTGGCACGTCCGTTTCATAGAGAAAAAAAGACAATTACCAAAATATGATTAAGCTTCACTGCATCGCGAAAGCACTGCGGTAAAGCCACCGTGAGCAGAAAAGCATTACATGATACGAAATTAACGCATGCACAGGCCACTTTTGCATCAAACAAATATAAGCTTTTGCGACTGCTCAGGCCAAATATGCATCTTTGCACGTCCGTTTCAGGCAAACAAAAGGACAAATACTAAAATATGATCAAGCTTCACTGCATCGAAAAAGCACTGTGGTAAAGCGGCATGAGCAGAAGAGCACTACAATATACGAAATGAACGCATGCACAGGCCACTTGTGCATCAAACAAATATAAGCATATGCGACTGCTCAGGCCAAATATGCATCTTGGCACATCCGTTTCAGGGAGACAAAAAGACAATTACCGAAAGATGATTAAGCTTCACTGCATCGCAAAATTCACTGCGGTAAACCCAGCATGGGCAGAAGAGCATTACATGATACGAAATGAACGCATGCACAGGCCACTTGTGCATCAAACAAATATAAGCATTTGCGACTGCTCAGGCCAAATATGCATCTTGGCATGTCCGTCTCAGACAAACGAAAAGACAAATACTTGAATTTGATCAAGCTTCACTGCATCGCAAAAGCACTGCGGTAATGCCAGCGTGAGCAGAAGAGCATTACATGTTACGAAATGAACGCATGCACAGGCCACTTGTGCATCAATCAAATATAAGCAGTTGCGACTGCTCAGCCAAATAAGCATCTTGACATGTCCGTTTCAAGGAGACAAAAAAAACAATTACCACGAGATGATTAGGCTTCACTGCATTGCGAAAGCACTGCGGTAAAGCCACCGTGAGCAGAAAAGCATTACATGATACAAAATTAACGCATGCACAGGCCACTTTTGCATCAAACAAATATAAGCATTTGCGACTGCTAAGGCGAAATATGCATCTTGGCACGTCCGTTTCAGGCAAACAAAAGGACAAATACTAAAATATGATTAGGCTTCACTGCATCACGAAAGCACTGCGGTAAAGCGAGCTTGAGCAGAAGAGCAATACATGATACGAAATGAACGCATGCACAGGACACTTGTGCATCAAACAAATATAAGCATTTTCGACTGCTCAGGCCAAATATGCATCTTGGCACGTCCGTTTCAGGCAAACAAAAGGTCAAATACCTAAATATGATTAAGCTTCACTGCATCGCAAAAGCACTGCGGTAAAGCCAACGTGAGCAGAATAGCATTACATGATACGAAATGAACGCATGCACAGGCCACTTGTGCATCAAACAAATATAAGCAATTTCGACTGCTCAGGCCAAATATGCATCTTGGCAGGTCCGTTTCAGGCAAACAAAAGGACAATTACCAAAAGATGATTAAGCTTCACTGCATCGCGAAAGCACTGCGGTAAGCCAGCGTGAGCAGAAGAGCATTACTTGATACGAAAAGAACGCATGCACAGGCCACTTGTGCATCAAACAAATATAGGCTTTTGCGACTGCACAGGCCAAATATGCATCTTGGCCCGTCCGTTTTAGGGAGACAATAAGACAATTACGAAAAAATTATTAAGCTTCACTGGATCGAAAAAGCACTGCGGTAAAGCCAGCGTGAACAGAACAGCGTTACATGATACGAAATGAACGCATGCACAGGCCACTTTTGCATCAAACAAATATAAGCTTTCGCGACTGCTCAGGCCAAATATGCATCTTTGCACGTCCGTTTCAGGCAAACAAAAGGACAAATACTAAAATATGATCAAGCTTCACTGCATCGAAAAAGCACTGTGGTAAAACCAGCATGAGCAGAAGAGCACTACAAGATACGAAATGAACGCATGCACAGGCCACTTGTGCATCGAACAAATATAAGCATATGCGACTGCTCAGGCCAAATATGCATCTTGGCACATCCGTTTCAGGGAGACAAAAAGACAATTACCGAAAGATGATTAAGCTTCACTGCATCGCAAAATTCACTGCGGTAAACCCAGCATGGGCAGAAGAGCATTACATGATACGAAATGAACGCATGCACAGGCCACTTGTGCATAAAACAAATATAAGCATTTGCGACTGCTCAGGCCAAATATGCATCTTGGCATGTCCGTCTCAGACAAACGAAAAGGCAAATACTAAAATATGATCAAGCTTCACTGCATCAAAAGAGCACTGCGTTAAAGCCAGCGTGAACAGAACAGCATTACATGATACGAAATGAACGCATGCCCAGGCCACTTGCGCATCAAACAAAAATAGGCATTTGCGGCTGCTCAAGCCAAATATGCATCTTGGCACGTCCGTTTCAGGAAAACAAAAGGACAAATACTTGAATTTGATCAAGCTTCACTGCATCGCAAAAGCACTGCGGTAAAGCCAGCTTGAGCAGAAGAGCACTACAAGATACGAAATGAACGCATGCACAGGCCACTTGTGCATCGAACAAATATAAGCATATGCGACTGCTCAGGCCAAATATGCATCTTGGCACATCCGTTTCAGGGAGACAAAAAGACAATTACCGAAAGATGATTAAGCTTCACTGCATCGCAAAATTCACTGCGGTAAACCCAGCATGGGCAGAAGAGCATTACATGATACGAAATGAACGCATGCACAGGCCACTTGTGCATCAAACAAATATAAGCATTTGCGACTGCTCAGGCCAAATATGCATCTTGGCATGTCCGCATCAGGCAAACAAAAGACCAAATACTTAAACATGATCAAGCTTCACTGCATCACAAAAGCACTGCGGTAAAGCCAGCTTGAGCAAATAGCTTTACATGATACGAAATGAACGCATGCATAGGCCACTTGTGCATCAAACAAATATGAGCATATGCGACTGCTCAGGCCAAATATGCATCTTGGCCCGTCCGTTTCATGGAGACAAAAAGACAATTACCAAAAGATGATTAAGCTTCACTGCATCGCGAAAGCACTGCGGTAAAGCCACCGTGAGCAAAAAAGCCTTACATTATACGAAATTAACGCATGCACAGGCCACTTTTGCATCAAACAAATATAAGCATTTGCGACTGCTCAGGCCAAATATGCATCTTGGCACGTCCGTTTCAGGCAAACAAAAGGACAAATACTAAAATATGATTAGGCTTCACTGCATCACGAAAGCACTGCCGTAAAGCGAGCTTGAGCAGAAGAGCAATACATGATACGAAATGAACGCATGCACAGGACACTTGTGCATCAAACAAATTTAAGCATTTTCGACTGCTCAGGCCAAATATGCATCTTGGCACGTCCGTTTCAGGCAAACAAAAGGTCAAATACCTAAATATGATTAAGCTTCACTGCATCGCAAAAGCACTGCGGTAAAGCCAGCGTGAGCAGAATAGCATAACATGATACGAAATGAACGCATGCACAGGCCACTTGTGCATCAAACAAATATAAGCATTTTCGACTGCTCGGGCCAAATATGCATCTTGGCAGGTCCGCTTCAGGCAAACAAAAGGACAATTAACAAAAGATGATTAAGCTTCACTGCATCGCGAAAGAACTGCGGTAAAGCCAGCATGAGCAGAAGAGCAAGACATGATACGAAGTGAACGCATGCACAGGCCACTTGTGCATCAAACAAATATAAGCATTTGCGACTGCTCAGGCCAAATATGCATCTTGGCAAGTCCGTTTCAGAGAGACAAAATGACAATTACCAAAAGATGATTATGCTTCACTGCATCGCGAAAGCACTGCGGTAAAGCCAGCGTGAGCAGAAGAGCATTACTTGATACGAAATGAACGCATGCACACGCCACTTGTGCATCAAACAAATATAAGCATTTGCGACTGCTCAGGCCAAATATGCATCTTGGCATGTCCGTCTCAGACAAACGAAAAGACAAATACTAAAATATGATCAAGCTTCACTGCATCGAAAAAGCACTGCGGTAAAACCAGCGTGAGCAGAAGAGCATTACATGATACGAAATGAACGCATGCACAGGCCACTTGGGCATCAAAAAAAATATAAGCATTTGCAACTGCTCAGGCCAATTATGCATCTTGGCACGTCCGTTTCATGGAGACAAAAAGACAATTACCAAAAGATAATTAGGCTTCACTGCATTGCGAAAGCACTGCGGTAAAGCCTCTGTGAGCAGAAAAGCATTATGATACGAAATGAATGCATGCACAGGCCACTTGTGCATCAAACAAATATAAGCATTTGCGACTGCTCAGGCCAAATATGCATCTTGGCATGTGCGTCTCAGACAAACGAAAAGACAAATACTAAAATATGATCAAGCTGCACTGCATCGAAAAAGCACTGCGGTAAAACCAGCGTGAGCAGAAGAGCATTACATGATACGAAATGAACGCTTGCACAGGCCACTTGTGCATCAAACAAATATAAGCATTTGCGACTGCTCAGGCCATATATGCATCTTGGCACGTCCAAGTTAGGGAGACAGTAAGACAATTACCAAAAAATTATTAAGCTTCACTGGATCGAAAAAGCACTGCGGTAAAGCCAGCGTGAACAGAAGAGCATTACACGATACGAAATGAACGCATGCACAGGCCAATTGTGCATCAAACAAATATAAGCAATTGCGACTGCTCAGACCAAATATGCAACTTGGCACATTCGTTTCAGGGAGACAAAACGACAATTACCAAAAGCTGATTTAGCTTCACTGCATTGCAAAGCACTACGGTAAAACCAGCATGAGCAGAAGAACATTTCATGATACGAAATGAACGCATGCACAAGCCATTTGTGCATCAAACAAATATAAGCATTTGCGACTGCTCGGGCCAAATGTGCAACTTGGCACGTTAGTTTCAGGGACACAAAACTACAATTACCAAAAGCTGATTAAGCTTCACTGCATCGCCAAAGCACTGCGGTAAAACCAGCATGAGCAGAAGAGCATTACATGATACGAAATGAACGCATGCACAGGCCACTTGTGCATCAAACAAATATAAGCATTTGCGACTGCTCAAGCCAAATATGCATCTTGGCACGTCCGCATCAGGCAAACAAAAGGACAAATACTTAAATATGATCAAGCTTCACTGCATCACAAAAGCACTGCGGTAATGCCAGCGTGAGCAGAGGAGCATTACATGATACGAAATGAACGCATGCTCAGGCCACTTGTGCATCAATCAAATATAAGCATTTGCGACTGCTCAGCCAAATATGCATCTTGACATGTCCGTTTCAGGGAGACAAAAAAACAATTACCAAAAGATGATTAGGCTTCGCTGCATTGCGAAAGCACTGCAGTAAAGCTAGCGTGAGAAGAAGAGCATTACTTAATACGAAATGAACGCATGCACAGGCCACTTGTGCATTGAACAAATATAAGCATTCGTGACTGTGCAGGCCAAATATGCAACTTGGCCCGTTCGTTTCAGGGAGACAAAACGACAATTACCAAAAGCTGATTTAGCTTCACTGCATAGCCAAAGCACTGGGGTAAAACCAGCATGAGCAGAAGAGCATTACATGATACGAAATGAATGCATGCACAGGCCACTTTAGCATCAAACAAATATAAGCATTTGCGACTGCTCAGGCCAAATATGCATCTTGGCACATCCGTTTCAGGGAGACAAAAAGACAATTACCGAAAGATGATTAAGCTTCATTGCATCGCAAAATTCTCTGCGGTAAAACCAGCGTGAACAGAAGAGCAATACATGATACGAAATGAACGCATGCACAATCCACTTGTGCATCAAACAAATATAAGCATTTGCGACTGCTCGGGCCAAATGTGCAACACTGCACGTTGTTTTCAGGCAGACAAAACTACAATTACCAAAAGCTGATTAGGCTTCACTGGATCGAAAAAGCACTGCGGTAAAGCCAGCGTGAACAAAAGAGCATTACATGATACGAAATGAACGCATGCACAAGCCACTTGTCCATCAAACAAATATAACCATTTGCGACTGCTCGGGCCAAATATGTAACTCGGCACATTCGTTTCAGGGAGACAAAACTACAATTACCAAAAGCTGATTAAGCTTCACTGCACCGCCAAAGCACTGCAGTAAATGTAGCGTGAGAACAAGAGCATTACTTAATACGAAATGAACGCATGCCCACGCCACTTGTGCATCAAAAAAATATAAGTATTCGCGGCTGCTCAGGCCAAATACGCATCTTGGCACGTCCGTTTCGGGCAAACAAAAGTACAAATACTAAATTATGATCAAGCTTCACTGCATCGAAAAAGCACTGCGGTAAAGCCAGCATGAGAAGAAGAGAACTACATGATACAAAATGAACGCATGCCCAGGCCACTTGTGCATCAAACAAATATAAGCATTTGCGACTGCACAGGCCAAATATGCATCTTGGCACGTCCGCATCAGGCAAACAAAAGAACAAATACTTAAATATGATCAAGCTTCACTGCATCACAAAAGCACTGCGGTAAAGCCAGCTTGAGCAAATAGCATTACATGATACGAAATGAACGCATGCAGAGGCCACTTGTGCATCAAACAAATATAAGCATTTGCGACTGCTCGGGCCAAATGTGCAACTTGGCACGTTAGTTTCAGGGACACAAAACTACAATTACCAAAAGCTGATTAAGCTTCACTGCATCGCCAAAGCACTGCGGTAAAACCAGCATGAGCAGAAGAGCATTACATGATACGAAATGAACGCATGCACAGGCCACTTGTGCATCAAACAAATATTAGCATTTGCGACTGCTCAAGCCAAATATGCGTCTTGGCACGTCCGCATCAGGCAGACAAAAGGACAAATACTTAAATATGATCAAGCTTCACTGCATCACAAAAGCACTGCGGTAATGCCAGCGTGAGCAGAGGAGCATTACATAATACGAAATGAACGCATGCACAGGCCACTTGTACATCAATCAAATATAAGCATTTGCGACTGCTCAGCCAAATATGCATCTTGACATGTCCGTTTCAGGGAGACAAAAAACAATTACCAAAAGATGATTAGGCTTCGCTGCATTGCGAAAGCACTGCAGTAAAGCTAGCGTGAGAAGAAGAGCATTACTTATTACGAAATGAACGCATGCACAGGCCACTTGTGCATTGAACAAATATAAGCATTCGCGACTGTGCAGGCCAAATATGCAACTTGGCCCGTTCGTTTCAGGGAGACAAAACGACAATTACCAAAAGCCGATTTAGCTTCACTGCATAGCCAAAGCACTGGGGTAAAACCAGAATGAGCAGAAGAGCATTACATGATACGAAATGAATGCATGCACAGGCCACTTGTGCATCAAACAAATATAAGCATTTGCGACTGCTCAGGCCAAATATGCATCTTGGCACGTCCGTTTCAGGCAAACAAAAGGTCAAATACCTAAATATGATTAAGCTTCACTGCATCGCAAAAGCACTGCGGTAAAGCCAGCGTGAGCAGAATAGCATAACATGATACGAAATGAACGCATGCACAGGCCACTTGTGCATCAAACAAATATAAGCATTTTCGACTGCTCGGGCCAAATATGCATCTTGGCAGGTCCGCTTCAGGCAAACAAAAGGACAATTACCAAAAGATGATTAAGCTTCACTGCATCGCGAAAGAACTGCGGTAAAGCCAGCATGAGCAGAAGAGCAAGACATGATACGAAGTGAACGCATGCACAGGCCACTTGTGCATCAAACAAATATAAGCATTTGCGACTGCTCAGGCCAAATATGCATCTTGGCAAGTCCGTTTCAGAGAGACAAAATGACAATTACCAAAAGATGATTATGCTTCACTGCATCGCGAAAGCACTGCGGTAAAGCCAGCGTGAGCAGAAGGGCATTACTTGATACGAAATGAACGCATGCACAGGCCACTTGTGCATTGAACAAATATAAGCATTCGCGACTGTGCAGGCCAAATATGCAACTTGGCCCGTTCGTTTCAGGGAGACAAAACGACAATTACCAAAAGCTGATTTAGCTTCACTGCATAGCCAAAGCACTGGGGTAAAACCAGCATGAGCAGAAGAGCATTACATGATACGAAATGAATGCATGCACAGGCCACTTGTGCATCAAACAAATATAAGCATTTGCGACTGCTCAGGCCAAATATGCATCTTGGCACATCCGTTTCAGGGAGACAAAAAGACAATTACCGAAAGATGATTAAGCTTCAATGCATCGCAAAATTCTCTGCGGTAAAACCAGCGTGAACGGAAGAGCAATACATGATACGAAATGAACGCATGCACAATCCACTTGTGCATCAAACAAATATAAGCATTTGCGACTGCTCGGGCCAAATGTGCAACACTGCACGTTCTTTTCAGGGAGACAAAACTACAATTACCAAAAGCTGATTAAGCTTCACTGGATCGAAAAAGCACTGCGGTAAAGCCAGCGTGAACAAAAGAGCATTACATGATACGAAATGAACGCATGCACAAGCCACTTGTGCATCAAACAAATATAAGCATTTGCGACTGCTCGGGCCAAATATGCAACTCGGCACATTCGTTTCAGGTAGACAAAACTACAATTACCAAAAGCTGATTAAGCTTCACTGCACCGCCAAAGCACTGCAGTAAATGTAGCGTGAGAACAAGAGCATTACTTAATACGAAATGAATGCATGCCCACGCCACTTGTGCATCAAAAAAATATAAGTATTCGCGGCTGCTCAGGCCAAATACGCATCTTGGCACGTCCGTTTCGGGCAAACAAAAGTACAAATACTAAATTGTAATCAAGCTTCACTGCATCGAAAAAGCACTGCGGTAAAGCCAGCATGAGAAGAAGAGAACTACATGATACAAAATGAACGCATGCCCAGGCCACTTGTGCATCAAACAAATATAAGCATTTGCGACTGCACAGGCCAAATATGCATCTTGGCACGTCCGCATCAGGCAAACAAAAGGACAAATACTTAAATATGATCAAGCTTCACTGCATCACAAAAGCACTGCGGTAAAGCCAGCTTGAGCAAATAGCATTACATGATACGAAATAAACGCATGCAGAGGCCACTTGTGCATCAAACAAATATAAGCATTTGAGACTGCTCGGGCCAAATGTGCAACTTGGCACGTTAGTTTCAGGGACACAAAACTACAATTACCAAAAGCTGATTAAGCTTCACTGCATCACCAAAGCACTGCGGTAAAACCAGCATGAGCAGAAGAGCATTACATGATACGAAATGAACGCATGCACAGGCCACTTGTGCATCAAACAAATATAAGCATTTGCGACTGCTCAAGCCAAATATGCATCTTGGCACGTCCGCATCAGGCAAACAAAAGGACAAATACTTAAATATGATCAAGCTTCACTGCATCACAAAAGCACTGCGGTAATGCCAGCGTGAGCAAATAGCATTACATGATACGAAATGAACGCATGCAGAGGCCACTTGTGCATCAAACAAATATAAGCATATGCGACTGCTCAGGCCAAATATGCATCTTGGCACGTCCGTTTCATAGAGAAAAAAAGACAATTACCAAAATATGATTAAGCTTCACTGCATCGCGAAAGCACTGCGGTAAAGCCACCGTGAGCAGAAAAGCATTACATGATACGAAATTAACGCATGCACAGGCCACTTTTGCATCAAACAAATATAAGCTTTTGCGACTGCTCAGGCCAAATATGCATCTTTGCACGTCCGTTTCAGGCAAACAAAAGGACAAATACTAAAATATGATCAAGCTTCACTGCATCGAAAAAGCACTGTGGTAAAGCGGCATGAGCAGAAGAGCACTACAATATACGAAATGAACGCATGCACAGGCCACTTGTGCATCAAACAAATATAAGCATATGCGACTGCTCAGGCCAAATATGCATCTTGGCACATCCGTTTCAGGGAGACAAAAGGACAATTACCGAAAGATGATTAAGCTTCACTGCATCGCAAAATTCACTGCGGTAAACCCAGCATGGGCAGAAGAGCATTACATGATACGAAATGAACGCATGCACAGGCCACTTGTGCATCAAACAAATATAAGCATTTGCGACTGCTCAGGCCAAATATGCATCTTGGCATGTCCGTCTCAGACAAACGAAAAGACAAATACTTGAATTTGATCAAGCTTCACTGCATCGCAAAAGCACTGCGGTAATGCCAGCGTGAGCAGAAGAGCATTACATGTTACGAAATGAACGCATGCACAGGCCACTTGTGCATCAATCAAATATAAGCATTTGCGACTGCTCAGCCAAATAAGCATCTTGACATGTCCGTTTCAAGGAGACAAAAAAAACAATTACCACGAGATGATTAGGCTTCACTGCATTGCGAAAGCACTGCGGTAAAGCCACCGTGAGCAGAAAAGCATTACATGATACAAAATTAACGCATGCACAGGCCACTTTTGCATCAAACAAATATAAGCATTTGCGACTGCTAAGGCGAAATATGCATCTTGGCACGTCCGTTTCAGGCAAACAAAAGGACAAATACTAAAATATGATTAGGCTTCACTGCATCACGAAAGCACTGCGGTAAAGCGAGCTTGAGCAGAAGAGCAATACATGATACGAAATGAACGCATGCACAGGACACTTGTGCATCAAACAAATATAAGCATTTTCGACTGCTCAGGCCAAATATGCATCTTGGCACGTCCGTTTCAGGCAAACAAAAGGTCAAATACCTAAATATGATTAAGCTTCACTGCATCGCAAAAGCACTGCGGTAAAGCCAACGTGAGCAGAATAGCATTACATGATACGAAATGAACGCATGCACAGGCCACTTGTGCATCAAACAAATATAAGCAATTTCGACTGCTCAGGCCAAATATGCATCTTGGCAGGTCCGTTTCAGGCAAACAAAAGGACAATTACCAAAAGATGATTAAGCTTCACTGCATCGCGAAAGCACTGCGGTAAGCCAGCGTGAGCAGAAGAGCATTACTTGATACGAAAAGAACGCATGCACAGGCCACTTGTGCATCAAACAAATATAGGCTTTTGCGACTGCACAGGCCAAATATGCATCTTGGCCCGTCCGTTTTAGGGAGACAATAAGACAATTACGAAAAAATTATTAAGCTTCACTGGATCGAAAAAGCACTGCGGTAAAGCCAGCGTGAACACAACAGCGTTACATGATACGAAATGAACGCATGCACAGGCCACTTTTGCATCAAACAAATATAAGCTTTCGCGACTGCTCAGGCCAAATATGCATCTTTGCACGTCCGTTTCAGGCAAACAAAAGGACAAATACTAAAATATGATCAAGCTTCACTGCATCGAAAAAGCACTGTGGTAAAACCAGCATGAGCAGAAGAGCACTACAAGATACGAAATGAACGCATGCACAGGCCACTTGTGCATCGAACAAATATAAGCATATGCGACTGCTCAGGCCAAATATGCATCTTGGCACATCCGTTTCAGGGAGACAAAAAGACAATTACCGAAAGATGATTAAGCTTCACTGCATCGCAAAATTCACTGCGGTAAACCCAGCATGGGCAGAAGAGCATTACATGATACGAAATGAACGCATGCACAGGCCACTTGTGCATAAAACAAATATAAGCATTTGCGACTGCTCAGGCCAAATATGCATCTTGGCATGTCCGTCTCAGACAAACGAAAAGGCAAATACTAAAATATGATCAAGCTTCACTGCATCAAAAGAGCACTGCGTTAAAGCCAGCGTGAACAGAACAGCATTACATGATACGAAATGAACGCATGCCCAGGCCACTTGCGCATCAAACAAAAATAGGCATTTGCGGCTGCTCAAGCCAAATATGCATCTTGGCACGTTCGTTTCAGGAAAACAAAAGGACAAATACTTGAATTTGATCAAGCTTCACTGCATCGCAAAAGCACTGCGGTAAAGCCAGCTTGAGCAGAAGAGCACTACAAGATACGAAATGAACGCATGCACAGGCCACTTGTGCATCGAACAAATATAAGCATATGCGACTGCTCAGGCCAAATATGCATCTTGGCACATCCGTTTCAGGGAGACAAAAAGACAATTACCGAAAGATGATTAAGCTTCACTGCATCGCAAAATTCACTGCGGTAAACCCAACATGGGCAGAAGAGCATTACATGATACGAAATGAACGCATGCACAGGCCACTTGTGCATCAAACAAATATAAGCATTTGCGACTGCTCAGGCCAAATATGCATCTTGGCATGTCCGCATCAGGCAAACAAAAGACCAAATACTTAAACATGATCAAGCTTCACTGCATCACAAAAGCACTGCGGTAAAGCCAGCTTGAGCAAATAGCTTTACATGATACGAAATGAACGCATGCATAGGCCACTTGTGCATCAAACAAATATGAGCATATGCGACTGCTCAGGCCAAATATGCATCTTGGCCCGTCCGTTTCATGGAGACAAAAAGACAATTACCAAAAGATGATTAAGCTTCACTGCATCGCGAAAGCACTGCGGTAAAGCCACCGTGAGCAAAAAAGCCTTACATTATACGAAATTAACGCATGCACAGGCCACTTTTGCATCAAACAAATATAAGCATTTGCGACTGCTCAGGCCAAATATGCATCTTGGCACGTCCGTTTCAGGCAAACAAAAGGACAAATACTAAAATATGATTAGGCTTCACTGCATCACGAAAGCACTGCCGTAAAGCGAGCTTGAGCAGAAGAGCAATACATGATACGAAATGAACGCATGCACAGGACACTTGTGCATCAAACAAATTTAAGCATTTTCGACTGCTCAGGCCAAATATGCATCTTGGCACGTCCGTTTCAGGCAAACAAAAGGTCAAATACCTAAATATGATTAAGCTTCACTGCATCGCAAAAGCACTGCGGTAAAGCCAGCGTGAGCAGAATAGCATAACATGATACGAAATGAACGCATGCACAGGCCACTTGTGCATCAAACAAATATAAGCATTTTCGACTGCTCGGGCCAAATATGCATCTTGGCAGGTCCGCTTCAGGCAAACAAAAGGACAATTAACAAAAGATGATTAAGCTTCACTGCATCGCTAAAGAACTGCGGTAAAGCCAGCATGAGCAGAAGAGCAAGACATGATACGAAGTGAACGCATGCACAGGCCACTTGTGCATCAAACAAATATAAGCATTTGCGACTGCTCAGGCCAAATATGCATCTTGGCAAGTCCGTTTCAGAGAGACAAAATGACAATTACCAAAAGATGATTATGCTTCACTGCATCGCGAAAGCACTGCGGTAAAGCCAGCGTGAGCAGAAGAGCATTACTTGATACGAAATGAACGCATGCACACGCCACTTGTGCATCAAACAAATATAAGCATTTGCGACTGCTCAGGCCAAATATGCATCTTGGCATGTCCGTCTCAGACAAACGAAAAGACAAATACTAAAATATGATCAAGCTTCACTGCATCGAAAAAGCACTGCGGTAAAACCAGCGTGAGCAGAAGAGCATTACATGATACGAAATGAACGCATGCACAGGCCACTTGGGCATCAAAAAAAATATAAGCATTTGCAACTGCTCAGGCCAATTATGCATCTTGGCACGTCCGTTTCATGGAGACAAAAAGACAATTACCAAAAGATAATTAAGCTTCACTGCATTGCGAAAGCACTGCGGTAAAGCCTCTGTGAGCAGAAAAGCATTATGATACGAAATGAATGCATGCACAGGCCACTTGTGCATCAAACAAATATAAGCATTTGCGACTGCTCAGGCCAAATATGCATCTTGGCATGTGCGTCTCAGACAAACGAAAAGACAAATACTAAAATATGATCAAGCTGCACTGCATCGAAAAAGCACTGCGGTAAAACCAGCGTGAGCAGAAGAGCATTACATGATACGAAATGAACGCTTGCACAGGCCACTTGTGCATCAAACAAATATAAGCATTTGCGACTGCTCAGGCCATATATGCATCTTGGCACGTCCAAGTTAGGGAGACAGTAAGACAATTACCAAAAAATTATTAAGCTTCACTGGATCGAAAAAGCACTGCGGTAAAGCCAGCGTGAACAGAAGAGCATTACACGATACGAAATGAACGCATGCACAGGCCAATTGTGCATCAAACAAATATAAGCAATTGCGACTGCTCAGACCAAATATGCAACTTGGCACATTCGTTTCAGGGAGACAAAACGACAATTACCAAAAGCTGATTTAGCTTCACTGCATTGCAAAGCACTACGGTAAAACCAGCATGAGCAGAAGAACATTTCATGATACAAAATGAACGCATGCACAAGCCACTTGTGCATCAAACAAATATAAGCATTTGCGACTGCTCGGGCCAAATGTGCAACTTGGCACGTTAGTTTCAGGGACACAAAACTACAATTACCAAAAGCTGATTAAGCTTCACTGCATCGCCAAAGCACTGCGGTAAAACCAGCATGAGCAGAAGAGCATTACATGATACGAAATGAACGCATGCACAGGCCACTTGTGCATCAAACAAATATAAGCATTTGCGACTGCTCAAGCTAAATATGCATCTTGGCACGTCCGCATCAGGCAAACAAACGGACAAATACTTAAATATGATCAAGCTTCACTGCATCACAAAAGCACTGCGGTAATGCCAGCGTGAGCAGAGGAGCATTACATGATACGAAATGAACGCATGCTCAGGCCACTTGTGCATCAATCAAATATAAGCATTTGCGACTGCTCAGCCAAATATGCATCTTGACATGTCCGTTTCAGGGAGACAAAAAAACAATTACCAAAAGATGATTAGGCTTCGCTGCATTGCGAAAGCACTGCAGTAAAGCTAGCGTGAGAAGAAGAGCATTACTTAATACGAAATGAACGCATGCACAGGCCACTTGTGCATTGAACAAATATAAGCATTCGTGACTGTGCAGGCCAAATATGCAACTTGGCCCGTTCGTTTCAGGGAGACAAAACGACAATTACCAAAAGCTGATTTAGCTTCACTGCATAGCCAAAGCACTGGGGTAAAACCAGCATGAGCAGAAGAGCATTACATGATACGAAATGAATGCATGCACAGGCCACTTTAGCATCAAACAAATATAAGCATTTGCGACTGCTCAGGCCAAATATGCATCTTGGCACATCCGTTTCAGGGAGACAAAAAGACAATTACCGAAAGATGATTAAGCTTCATTGCATCGCAAAATTCTCTGCGGTAAAACCAGCGTGAACAGAAGAGCAATACATGATACGAAATGAACGCATGCACAATCCACTTGTGCATCAAACAAATATAAGCATTTGCGACTGCTCGGGCCAAATGTGCAACACTGCACGTTGTTTTCAGGCAGACAAAACTACAATTACCAAAAGCTGATTAGGCTTCACTGGATCGAAAAAGCACAGCGGTAAAGCCAGCGTGAACAAAAGAGCATTACATGATACGAAATGAACGCATGCACAAGCCACTTGTCCATCAAACAAATATAACCATTTGCGACTGCTCGGGCCAAATATGTAACTCGGCACATTCGTTTCAGGGAGACAAAACTACAATTACCAAAAGCTGATTAAGCTTCACTGCACCGCCAAAGCACTGCAGTAAATGTAGCGTGAGAACAAGAGCATTACTTAATACGAAATGAACGCATGCCCACGCCACTTGTGCATCAAAAAAATATAAGTATTCGCGGCTGCTCAGGCCAAATACGCATCTTGGCACGTCCGTTTCGGGCAAACAAAAGTACAAATACTAAATTATGATCAAGCTTCACTGCATCGAAAAAGCACTGCGGTAAAGCCAGCATGAGAAGAAGAGAACTACATGATACAAAATGAACGCATGCCCAGGCCACTTGTGCATCAAACAAATATAAGCATTTGCGACTGCACAGGCCAAATATGCATCTTGGCACGTC
This sequence comes from Rhipicephalus microplus, assembly GCF_043290135.1. Taxonomy (NCBI): domain Eukaryota; kingdom Metazoa; phylum Arthropoda; class Arachnida; order Ixodida; family Ixodidae; genus Rhipicephalus; species Rhipicephalus microplus. The sequence continues at coordinate 243,107,530 of NC_134703.1, forward strand.
CGCATCAGGCAAACAAAAGAACAAATACTTAAATATGATCAAGCTTCACTGCATCACAAAAGCACTGCGGTAAAGCCAGCTTGAGCAAATAGCATTACATGATACGAAATGAACGCATGCAGAGGCCACTTGTGCATCAAACAAATATAAGCATTTGCGACTGCTCGGGCCAAATGTGCAACCTGGCACGTTAGTTTCAGGGACACAAAACTACAATTACCAAAAGCTGATTAAGCTTCACTGCATCGCCAAAGCACTGCGGTAAAACCAGCATGAGCAGAAGAGCATTACATGATACGAAATGAACGCATGCACAGGCCACTTGTGCATCAAACAAATATAAGCATTTGCGACTGCTCAAGCCAAATATGCGTCTTGGCACGTCCGCATCAGGCAGACAAAAGGACAAATACTTAAATATGATCAAGCTCCACTGCATCACAAAAGCACTGCGGTAATGCCAGCGTGAGCAGAGGAGCATTACATAATACGAAATGAACGCATGCACAGGCCACTTGTACATCAATCAAATATAAGCATTTGCGACTGCTCAGCCAAATATGCATCTTGACATGTCCGTTTCAGGGAGACAAAAAAACAATTACCAAAAGATGATTAGGCTTCGCTGCATTGCGAAAGCACTGCAGTAAAGCTAGCGTGAGAAGAAGAGCATTACTTATTACGAAATGAACGCATGCACAGGCCACTTGTGCATTGAACAAATATAAGCATTCGCGACTGTGCAGGCCAAATATGCAACTTGGCCCGTTCGTTTCAGGGAGACAAAACGACAATTACCAAAAGCCGATTTAGCTTCACTGCATAGCCAAAGCACTGGGGTAAAACCAGAATGAGCAGAAGAGCATTACATGATACGAAATGAATGCATGCACAGGCCACTTGTGCATCAAACAAATATAAGCATTTGCGACTGCTCAGGCCAAATATGCATCTTGGCACATCCGTTTCAGGGAGACAAAAAGACAATTACCGAAAGATGATTAAGCTTCACTGCATCGCAAAATTCTCTGCGGTAAAACCAGCGTGAACAGAAGAGCAATACATGATACAAAATGAACGCATGCACAATCCACTTGTGCATCAAATATAAGCATTTGCGACTGCTCGGGCCAAATATGCAACTCGGCACATTCGTTTCAGGGAGACAAAACTACAATTACCAAAAGCTGATTAAGCTTCACTGCACCGCCAAAGCACTGCAGTAAACGTAGCGTGAGAACAAGAGCATTACTTAATACGAAATGAACGCATGCCCACGCCACTTGTGCATCAAAAAAATATAAGTATTCGCGGCTGCTCAGGCCAAATACGCATCTTGGCACGTCCGTTTCGGGCAAACAAAAGTACAAATACTAAATTATGATCAAGCTTCACTGCATCGAAAAAGCACTGCGGTAAAGCCAGCATGAGAAGAAGAGAACTACATGATACAAAATGAACGCATGCCCAGGCCACTTGTGCATCAAACAAATATAAGCATTTGCGACTGCACAGGCCAAATATGCATCTTGGCACGTCCGCATCAGGCAAACAAAAGGACAAATACTTAAATATGATCAAGCTTCACTGCATCACAAAAGCACTGCGGTAAAGCCAGCTTGAGCAAATAGCACAACCTGATACGAAATGAACGCATGCAGAGGCCACTTGTGCATCAAACAAATATAAGCATATGCGACTGCTCAGGCCAAATATGCATCTTGGCACGTCCGTTTCATAGAGAAAAAAAGACAATTACCAAAAGATGATTAAGCTTCACTGCATCGCGAAAGCACTGCGGTAAAGCCACCGTGAGCAGAAAAGCATTACATGATACGAAATTAACGCATGCACAGGCCACTTTTGCATCAAACAAATATAAGCTTTTGCGACTGCTCAGGCCAAATATACATCTTTGCACGTCCGTTTCAGGCAAACAAAAGGACAAATACTAAAATATGATCAAGCTTCACTGCATCGAAAAAGCACTGTGGTAAAGCGGCATGAGCAGAAGAGCACTACAATATACGAAATGAACGCATGCACAGGCCACTTGTGCATCAAACAAATATAAGCATATGCGACTGCTCAAGCCAAATATGCATCTTGGCACATCCGTTTCAGGGAGACAAAAAGACAATTACCGAAAGATGATTAAGCTTCACTGCATCGCAAAATTCACTGCGGTAAACCCAGCATGGGCAGAAGAGCATGACATGATACGAAATGAACGCATGCACAGGCCACTTGTGCATCAAACAAATATAAGCATTTGTGACTGCTCAGGCCAAATATGCATCTTGGCATGTCCGTCTCAGACAAACGAAAAGACAAATACTAAAATATGATCAAGCTTCACTGCATCAAAAAAGCACTGCGGTAAAGCCAGCGTGAACAGAACAGCATTACATGATACGAAATGAACGCATGCCCAGGCCACTTGCGCATCAAACAAAGATAGGCATTTGCGGCTGCTCAAGCCAAATATGCATCTTGGCACGTCCGTTTCAGGCAAACGAAAGGACAAATACTTGAATTTGATCAAGCTTCACTGCATCGCAAAAGAACTGCGGTAATGCCAGCGTGAGCAGAAGAGCATTACATGTTACGAAATGAACGCATGCACAGGCCACTTGTGCATCAATCAAATATAAGCATTTGCGACTGCTCAGCCAAATAAGCATCTTGACACGTCCGTTTCAGGCAAACAAAAGGTCAAATACCTAAATATGATTAAGCATCACTGCATCGCAAAAGCACTGCGGTAAAGCCAGCGTGAGCAGAATAGCATTACATGATACGAAATGAACGCATGCATAGGCCACTTGTGCATCAAACAAATATAAGCATTTTCGACTGCTCAGGCCAAATATGCATCTTGGCAGGTCCGTTTCAGGCAAACAAAAGGACAATCACCAAAAGATGATTAAGCTTCACTGCATCGCGAAAGCACTGCGGTAAGCCAGCGTGAGCAGAAGAGCATTACTTGATACGAAATGAACGCATGCACAGGCCACTTGTGCATCAAACAAATATAAGCTTTTGCGACTGCACAGGCCAAATATGCATCTTGGCCCGTCCGTTTTAGGGAGACAATAAGACAATTACGAAAAAATTATTAAGCTTCACTGGATCGAAAAAGCACTGCGGTAAAGCCAGCGTGAACAGATCAGCTTTACATGATACGAAATGAACGCATGCACAGGCCACTTGTGCATCAAACAAATATAAGCATTCGCAACTGCTCAGGCCAAATATGCAACTTGGCACGTTCGTCTCAGACAAACGAAAAGACAAATACTAAAATATGATCAAGCTTCACTGCATCGAAAAAGCACTGCGGTAAAACCAGCGTGAGCAGAAGAGCATTACATGATACGAAATGAACGCATGCACAGGCCACTTGGGCATCAAAAAAAAATCTAAGCATTTGCGACTGCTCAGGCCAAATATGCATCTTGGCACGTCCGTTTCGGGCAAACAAAAGTACAAATACTAAAATATAATCAAGCTTCACTGCATCGAAAAAGCACTGCGGTAAAGCCAGCATGAGAAGAAGAGAACTGCATGATACAAAATGAACGCGTGCCCAGGCCACTTGTGCATCAAACAAATATAAGCATTTGCGACTGCACAGGCCAAATATGCATCTTGGCACGTCCGCATCAGGCAAACAAGAGGACAAATACTTAAATATGATCAAGCTTCACTGCATCACAAAAGCACTGCGGAAAAGCCAGCTTGAGCAAATAGCATTACATGATACGAAATGAACGCATGCAGAGGCCACTTGTGCATCAAACAAATATAAGCATATGCGACTGCTCAGGCCAAATATGCATCTTGGCACGTCCGTTTCATAGAGAAAAAAAGACAATTACCAAAAGATGATTAAGCTTCACTGCATCGCGAAAGCACTGCGGTAAAGCCACCGTGAGCAGAAAAGCATTACATGATACGAAATTAACGCATGCACAGGCCACTTTTGCATCAAACAAATATAAGCTTTTGCGACTGCTCAGGCCAAATATGCATCTTTGCACGTCCGTTTCAGGCAAACAAAAGGACAAATACTAAAATATGATCAAGCTTCACTGCATCGAAAAAGCACTGTGGTAAAGCGGCATGAGCAGAAGAGCACTACAATATACGAAATGAACGCATGCACAGGCCACTTGTGCATCAAACAAATATAAGCATATGCGACTGCTCAGGCCAAATATGCATCTTGGGAACATCCGTTTCAGGGAGACAAAAAGACAATTACCGAAAGATGATTAAGCTTCACTGCATCGCAAAATTCACTGCGGTAAACCCAGCATGGGCAGAAGAGCATTACATGGTACGAAATGAACGCATGCACAGGCCACTTGTGCATCAAACAAATATAAGCATTTGCGACTGCTCAGGCCAAATATGCATCTTGGCATGTCCGTCTCAGACAAACGAAAAGACAAATACTAAAATATGATCAAGCTTCACTGCATCGCAAAAGCACTGCGGTAATGCCAGCGTGAGCAGAAGAGCATTACATGTTACGAAATGAACGCATGCACAGGCCACTTGTGCATCAATCAAATATAAGCATTTGCGACTGCTCAGCCAAAGAAGCATCTTGACATGTCCATTTCAAGGAGACAAAAAAAACAATTACCACGAGATAATTAGGCTTCACTGCATTGCGAAAGCACTGCGGTAAAGCCACCGTGAGCAGAAAAGCATTACATGATACAAAATTAACGCATGCACAGGCCACTTTTGCATCAAACAAATATAAGCATTTGCGACTGCTAGGGCGAAATATGCATCTTGGCACGTCCGTTTCAGGCAAACAAAAGGACAAATACTAAAATATGATTAGGCTTCACTGCATCACGAAAGCACTGCGGTAAAGCGAGCTTGAGCAGAAGAGCAATACATGATACGAAATGAACGCATGCTTAGGACACTTGTGCATCAAACAAATATAAGCATTTTCGACTGCTCAGGCCAAATATGCATCTTGGCACGTCCGTTTCAGGCAAACAAAAGGTCAAATACCTAAATATGATTAAGCTTCACTGCATCGCGAAAGCACTGCGGTAAAGCCACCGTGAGCAGAAAAGCATTACATGATACGAAATTAACGCATGCACAGGCCACTTTTGCGTCAAACAAATATAAGCTTTTGCGACTGCTCAGGCCAAATATACATCTTTGCACGTCCGTTTCAGGCAAACAAAAGGACAAATACTAAAATATGATCAAGCTTCACTGCATCGAAAAAGCACTGTGGTAAAGCGGCATGAGCAGAAGAGCACTACAATATACGAAATGAACGCATGCACAGGCCACTTGTGCATCAAACAAATATAAGCATATGCGACTGCTCAAGCCAAATATGCATCTTGGCACATCCGTTTCAGGGAGACAAAAAGACAATTACCGAAAGATGATTAAGCTTCACTGCATCGCAAAATTCACTGCGGTAAACCCAGCATGGGCAGAAGAGCATGACATGATACGAAATGAACGCATGCACAGGCCACTTGTGCATCAAACAAATATAAGCATTTGTGACTGCTCAGGCCAAATATGCATCTTGGCATGTCCGTCTCAGACAAACGAAAAGACAAATACTAAAATATGATCAAGCTTCACTGCATCAAAAAAGCACTGCGGTAAAGCCAGCGTGAACAGAACAGCATTACATGATACGAAATGAACGCATGCCCAGGCCACTTGCGCATCAAACAAAGATAGGCATTTGCGGCTGCTCAAGCCAAATATGCATCTTGGCACGTCCGTTTCAGGCAAACGAAAGGACAAATACTTGAATTTGATCAAGCTTCACTGCATCGCAAAAGAACTGCGGTAATGCCAGCGTGAGCAGAAGAGCATTACATGTTACGAAATGAACGCATGCACAGGCCACTTGTGCATCAATCAAATATAAGCATTTGCGACTGCTCAGCCAAATAAGCATCTTGACACGTCCGTTTCAGGCAAACAAAAGGTCAAATACCTAAATATGATTAAGCATCACTGCATCGCAAAAGCACTGCGGTAAAGCCAGCGTGAGCAGAATAGCATTACATGATACGAAATGAACGCATGCATAGGCCACTTGTGCATCAAACAAATATAAGCATTTTCGACTGCTCAGGCCAAATATGCATCTTGGCAGGTCCGTTTCAGGCAAACAAAAGGACAATCACCAAAAGATGATTAAGCTTCACTGCATCGCGAAAGCACTGCGGTAAGCCAGCGTGAGCAGAAGAGCATTACTTGATACGAAATGAACGCATGCACAGGCCACTTGTGCATCAAACAAATATAAGCTTTTGCAACTGCACAGGCCAAATATGCATCTTGGCCCGTCCGTTTTAGGGAGACAATAAGACAATTACGAAAAAATTATTAAGCTTCACTGGATCGAAAAAGCACTGCGGTAAAGCCAGCGTGAACAGATCAGCTTTACATGATACGAAATGAACGCATGCACAGGCCACTTGTGCATCAAACAAATATAAGCATTCGCAACTGCTCAGGCCAAATATGCAACTTGGCACGTTCGTCTCAGACAAACGAAAAGACAAATACTAAAATATGATCAAGCTTCACTGCATCGAAAAAGCACTGAGGTAAAACCAGCGTGAGCAGAAGAGCATTACATGATACGAAATGAACGCATGCACAGGCCACTTGGGCATCAAAAAAAAATCTAAGCATTTGCGACTGCTCAGGCCAAATATGCATCTTGGCACGTCCGTTTCGGGCAAACAAAAGTACAAATACTAAAATATAATCAAGCTTCACTGCATCGAAAAAGCACTGCGGTAAAGCCAGCATGAGAAGAAGAGAACTGCATGATACAAAATGAACGCGTGCCCAGGCCACTTGTGCATCAAACAAATATAAGCATTTGCGACTGCACAGGCCAAATATGCATCTTGGCACGTCCGCATCAGGCAAACAAGAGGACAAATACTTAAATATGATCAAGCTTCACTGCATCACAAAAGCACTGCGGAAAAGCCAGCTTGAGCAAATAGCATTACATGATACGAAATGAACGCATGCAGAGGCCACTTGTGCATCAAACAAATATAAGCATATGCGACTGCTCAGGCCAAATATGCATCTTGGCACGTCCGTTTCATAGAGAAAAAAAGACAATTACCAAAAGATGATTAAGCTTCACTGCATCGCGAAAGCACTGCGGTAAAGCCACCGTGAGCAGAAAAGCATTACATGATACGAAATTAACGCATGCACAGGCCACTTTTGCATCAAACAAATATAAGCTTTTGCGACTGCTCAGGCCAAATATGCATCTTTGCACGTCCGTTTCAGGCAAACAAAAGGACAAATACTAAAATATGATCAAGCTTCACTGCATCGAAAAAGCACTGTGGTAAAGCGGCATGAGCAGAAGAGCACTACAATATACGAAATGAACGCATGCACAGGCCACTTGTGCATCAAACAAATATAAGCATTTGCGACTGCTCAGGCCAAATATGCATCTTGGCAAGTCCGTTTCAGAGAGACAAAATGACAATTACCAAAAGATGATTATGCTTCACTGCATCGCGAATGCACTGCGGTAAAGCCAGCGTGAGCAGAAGAGCATTACTTGATACGAAGTGAACGCATGCACAGGCCACTTGTGCATCAAACAAATATAAGCATTTGCGACTGCTCAGGCCAAATATGCATCTTGGCATGTCCGTCTCAGACAAACTAAAAGACAAATACTAAAATATGATCAAGCTTCACTGCATCGAAAAAGCACTGCGGTAAAACCAGCGTGAGCAGAAGAGCATTACATGATACGAAATGAACGCATGCACAGGCCACTTGGGCATCAAAAAAATATAAGCATTTGCAACTGCTCAGGCCAAATATGCATCTTGGCACGTCCGTTTCATGGAGACAAAAAGACAATTACCAAAAGATAATTAAGCTTCACTGCATCGCGAAAGCACTGCGGTAAAGCCACTGTGAGCAGAAGAGCATTACATGATACGAAATGAACGCTTGCACAGGCCACTTGTGCATCAAACAAATATAAGCATTTGCGACTGCTCAGGCCATATATGCATCTTGGCACGTCCAAGTTAGGGAGACAGCAAGACAATTACCAAAAAATTATTAAGCTTCACTGGATCGAAAAAGCACTGCGGTAAAGCCAGCGTAAACAGAAGAGCATTACATGATACGAAATGAACGCATGCAAAGGCCAATTGTGCATCAAACAAATATAAGCAATTGCGACTGCTCAGACCAAATATGCAACTTGGCACGTTCGTTTACGGAGACAAAACGACAATTACCAAATGCTGATTTAGCTTCACTGCATTGCAAAGCACTGCGGTAAAACCAGCATGAGCAGAAGAACATTTCATGATACGAAATGAACGCATGCACAAGCCACTTGTGCATCAAACAAATATAAGCATTTGCGACTGCTCGGGCCAAATGTGCAACTTGGCACGTTAGTTTCAGGGACACAAAACTACAATTACCAAAAGCTGATTAAGCTTCACTGCATCGCCAAAGCACTGCGGTAAAACCAGCATGAGCAGAAGAGCATTACATGATACGAAATGAACGCATGCACAGGCCACTTGTGCATCAAACAAATATTAGCATTTGCGACTGCTCAAGCCTAATATGCATCTTGGCACGTCCGCATCAGGCAAACAAAAGGACAAATACTTAAATATGATCAAGCTTCACTGCATCACAAAAGCACTGCGGTAAAGCCAGCATGAGCAGAAGAGCACTACATGATACGAAATGAACGCATGCACAGGGTACTTGTGCATCAAACAAATATAAGCATTTGCGAGTGCTCAGGCCAAATATGCATCTTGGCATGTCCGTTTCAGGCAAACAAAAGGACAAATACTTAAATATGATCAACTTTCACTGCATCGCAAAAGCACTGCGGTAAAGCCAGCATGAGCAGAAGAGCATTACATGATACGAAATGAACGCATGCACAGGCCACTTGTGCATCAAACAAATATAAGCATATGCGACTGCTCAGGCCAAATATGCATCTTGGCACGTCCGTTTTAGGCAAACAAAAGGACAGATACTTAAATTTGATGAAGCTTCACTGCAACGCAAAAGCACGGCGGTAATGCCAGCGTGAGCAGAAGAGCATTACATGATACGAAATGAACGCATGCACAGGCCACTTGTGCATCAATCAAATATAAGCATTTGCGACTGCTCAGGCCAAATATGCATCTTGACATGTCTGTTTCAGGGAGACAAAAAAAATACCAAGAGATGATTAGGCTTCACTGCATTGCAAAAGCACTGCAGTAAAGCAAGCGTGAGAACAAGAGCATTACTTAATAAGAAATGAACGCATGCCCACGCCACTTGTGCATCAAACAAATATAAGCATTTGCGACTGCACAGGCCAAATATGCATCTTGGCACGTCCGTTATAGAAAGACAATAAGACAATTACCAAAAAATTATTAAGCTTCACTGGATCGAAAAAGCACTGCGGTAAAGCCAGCGTGAACAGAAGAGCGTTACATAATACGAAATGAACGCATGCACAGGCCACTTGTGCATGAAACAAATATAAGCATTCGCGACTGCTCAGGCCAAATATGCAACTTGGCACGTTCGTTTCAGGGAGACAAAAAGACAATTACCAAAAGCTGATTTAGCTTCACTGCATAGCCAAAGCACTGCGGTAAAACCAGCATGAGCAGAAGAGCATTACATGATACGAAATGAATGCATGCACAGGCCACTTGTGCATCAAACAAATATAAGCATTTGCGACTGCTCAGGCCAAATATGCATCTTGGCACGTCCGTTTCAGGCAAACAAAAGGACAAATACCTAAATTTGATGAAGCTTTACTGCATCGCAAAAGCACTGCGGTAATGCCAGCGTGAGCAGAAGAGCATTACATGATACGAAATGAACGCATGCACAGGCCACTTGTGCATCAAACAAACATAAGCATTTGCGCCTGCTCAGACCATATATGCATCTTGGCACGTCCAAGTTAGGGAGACAGTAAGACAATTACCAAAACATTATTAAGCTTCACTGGATCAAAAAAGCACTGCGGTAAAGCCAGCGTGAACAGAAGAGCATTATATCATATGAAATGAACGCATGCACAGGCCAATTGTGCATCAAACAAATATAAGCATTTGCGACTGCTCAGGCCAAATATGCAACTTGGCATGTTCGTTTCAGGGAGACAAAACGACAATTACCAAAAGCTGATTAAGCTTCACTGCATTGCGAAAGCACTGCAGTAAAGCAAGCTTGAGAAATGGAGCATTACTTAATACGAAATGAACGCATGCCCACGCCACTTGTGCATCAAACAAATATAAGCATTTGTGACTGCACAGGCCAAATATGCATGTTGGCACGTCCCTTTTAGGGAGACAATAAGACAATTACCAAAAAATTATTAAGCTTCACTGGATCGAAAAACCACTGCGGTAAAGCCAGCGTGAACAGAAGAGCGTTACATGATACGAAATGAACGCATGCACAGGCCAATTGTGCATCAAACAATATAAGCATTCGCGACTGCTCAGGCCAAATATGCAACTTGGCACGTTCGTTTCAGGGAGACAAAAAGACAATTACCAAAAGCTGATTTAGCTTCACTGCATAGCCAAAGCACTGCGGTAAAACTTGCACGAGCAGAAGAGCATTTCATGATACAAAATGAATGCATGCACAGGCCACTTGTGCATCAAACAAATATAAGCATTTGCGACTGCTCAGGCCAAATATGCATCTTGGCATGTCCGTCTCAGACAAACGAAAAGACAAATACTAAAATATGATCAAGCTTCACTGCATCAAAAAAGCACTGCGGTAAAGCCAGCGTGAGCAGAAGAGCATTACATGATACGAAATGAACGCATGCACAGGCCACTTGGGCATCAAACAAATATAAGCATTTGCGACTGCTCAGGCCAAATATGAATCTTGGCACGTCCGTTTCATGGAGACAAAAAGACAGTTACCAAAAGATAATTAAGCTTCACTGCGTCGCGAAAGCACTGCGGTAAAGCCACTGTGAGCAGAAAAGCATTACATGATACGAAATGAACGCATGCTCAGGCCACTTGTGCATCAACAAATATAAGCATTTGCGACTGCTCAGGCCAAATATACATCTTGGCATGTCCGTCTCAGACAAACGAAAAGACAAATACTAAAATATGATCAAGCTTCACTGCATCGAAAAAGCACTGCGGTAAAGCCAGCGTGAGCATAAGAGCATTACATGTTACGAAATGAACGCATGCACAGGCCACTTGGGCATCAAACAAATATAAGCATTTGCGACTGCTCAGGCCAAATATGCATCTTGGCACGTTCGCTTCAGGGAGACAAAAAGACAATTACCAAAAGATGATTAAGCTTCACTGCATCGAAAAAGCACTGCGGTAAAGCCAGCATGAGCAGAAGAGACCTACATGATACGAAAAGAACGCATGCCCAGGCCACTTGTGCATCAAACAAATATAGGCATTTGCAACTGCTCAGGCCAAATTTGCGTCCTGGCACGTCCGTTTCAGGGAGACAAAAAGAAAATTACAAAAGGATGATTAAGCTTCACTGCATCGCGAAAGCACTGCGGTAAAGCCACTCTGAGCAGAAAAGCATTACATGATACGAAATGAACGCATGCTCAGGCCACTTGTGCATCAACAGATATAAGCATTTGCGACTGCTCAAGCCAAATATGCATCTTGGCACGTTGGTTTCAGGGAGACAAAAAGACAATTACCAAAAGATGATTAAGCTTCACTGCATCGAAAAAGCACTGCGGTAAAGCCAGCATGAGCAGAAGAGACCTACATGATACGAAATGAACGCATGCCCAGGCCACTTGTGCATCAAACAAATATAGGCATTTGCAACTGCTGAGGCCAAATATGCGTCTTGGCACGTCCGTTTCAGGGAGACAAAAAGAAAATTACCAAAGGATGATTAAGCTTCACTGCATCGCGAAAGCACTGCGGTAAAACCAGCGTGAGCAGAAGAGCATTACATGATACGAAATGAACGCATGCACAGGCCACTTGTGCATCAAACAAAGATAAGCATTTGCGACAGCTCAGGCAAAATATGAATCTTGGCACGTCCGTTTCAGGCAAACAAAAGGACAAATACTTAAAATTGATGAAGCTTTACTGCATCGCAAAAGCACTGCGGTAATGCCAGCGTGAGCAGAAGAGCATTACACGATATGAAATGAACGCATGCACAGGCCACTTGTGCATCAAACAAATATAAGCATTTGCGTCTGCTCAGGCCATATATGCATCTTGGCACGTCCAAGTTAGGGAGACAGTAAGACAATTACCAAAACATTATTAAGCTTCACTGGATCGAAAAAGCACTGCGGAAAAGCCAGCGTGAATAGAAGAGCATTATATGATACGAAATGAACGCATGCACAGGCCAATTGGGCATCAAACAAATATAAGCATTTGCGACTGCTCAGGCCAAATATGCAACTTGGCACGTTCGTTTCAGGGAGACAAAACGACAATTACCGAAAGCTCATTAAGCTTCACTGCATATCCAAAGCACTGCGGTAAAACCAGCATGAGCAGAAAGCATTACATGATACGAAATGAACGCATGTACCGGCCACTTGTGCATCAAACAAATATAAGCATTTGCGACTGCTCAGGCCAAATATGCATCTTGGCATTTTCGTTTCTGGCAAACAAAAAGACAAATACTTAAATAAGATCAAGCTTCACTGCATCGCAAAAGCACTGCGGTAAAGCCAGTCTGAGCAGAAGAGCATGGCATGATACGAAATGAACGTATGCACAGGCCACTTGTGCATCAAACAAATATAAGCATTTGCGACTGCTCAGGCCAAATGAGCATCTTGGCACATCCGTTTCAGGGAGACAAAAAAACAATTACCAAGAGATGATTAGGCTTCATTGCATTGCGAAAGCACTGCAGTAAAGCAAGCGTGAGAACAAGAGCATTACTTAATAAGAAATGAACGCATGCCCACGCCACTTGTGCATCAAACAAATATAAGCATTTGCGACTGCACAGGCCAAATATGCATCTTGGCACGTTCGTTTCAGGGAGACAAAAAGACAATTACCAAAAGCTGATTTAGCTTCACTGCATAGCCAAAGCACTGCGGTAAAACCAGCATGAGCAGAAGAGCATTACATGATACCAAATGAATGCATGCACAGGACACTTGTGCATCAAACAAATATAAGCATTTGCGACTGCTCAGGCCAAATATGCATCTTGGCACGTCCGTTTCAGCAAACAAAAGGACAAATACCTAAATTTGATGAAGCTTTACTGCATCGCAAAAGCACTGCGGTAATGCCAGCGTGAGCAGAAGAGCATTACATGATACGAAATGAACGCATGCACAGGCCACTTGTGCATCAAACAAACATAAGCATTTGCGCCTGCTCAGACCATATATGCATCTTAGCACGTCCAAGTTAGGGAGACAGTAAGACAATTACCAAAACATTATTAAGCTTCACTGGATCAAAAAAGCACTGCGGTAAAGCCAGCGTGAACAGAAGAGCATTATATGATACGAAATGAACGCATGCACAGGCCAATTGTGCATCAAACAAATATAAGCATTTGCGACTGCACAGGCCAAATATGCATCTTGGCACGTTCGTTTCAGGGAGACAAAAAGACAATTACCAAAAGCTGATTTAGCTTCACTGCATAGCCAAAGCACTGCGGTAAAACCAGCATGAGCAGAAGAGCATTACATGATACCAAATGAACGCATGCCCAGGCCACTTGTGCATCAAACAAATATAAGCATTTGCGACTGCACAGGCCAAATATGCATCTTGGCACGTCCGCATCAGGCAAACAAAAGGACAAATACTTAAATATGATCAAGCTTCACTGCATCACAAAAGCACTGCGGTAAAGCCAGCTTGAGCAAATAGCACAACCTGATACGAAATGAACGCATGCAGAGGCCACTTGTGCATCAAACAAATATAAGCATATGCGACTGCTCAGGCCAAATATGCATCTTGGCACGTCCGTTTCATAGAGAAAAAAAGACAATTACCAAAAGATGATTAAGCTTCACTGCATCGCGAAAGCACTGCGGTAAAGCCACCGTGAGCAGAAAAGCATTACATGATACGAAATTAACGCATGCACAGGCCACTTTTGCATCAAACAAATATAAGCTTTTGCGACTGCTCAGGCCAAATATACATCTTTGCACGTCCGTTTCAGGCAAACAAAAGGACAAATACTAAAATATGATCAAGCTTCACTGCATCGAAAAAGCACTGTGGTAAAGCGGCATGAGCAGAAGAGCACTACAATATACGAAATGAACGCATGCACAGGCCACTTGTGCATCAAACAAATATAAGCATATGCGACTGCTCAAGCCAAATATGCATCTTGGCACATCCGTTTCAGGGAGACAAAAAGACAATTACCGAAAGATGATTAAGCTTCACTGCATCGCAAAATTCACTGCGGTAAACCCAGCATGGGCAGAAGAGCATGACATGATACGAAATGAACGCATGCACAGGCCACTTGTGCATCAAACAAATATAAGCATTTGTGACTGCTCAGGCCAAATATGCATCTTGGCATGTCCGTCTCAGACAAACGAAAAGACAAATACTAAAATATGATCAAGCTTCACTGCATCAAAAAAGCACTGCGGTAAAGCCAGCGTGAACAGAACAGCATTACATGATACGAAATGAACGCATGCCCAGGCCACTTGCGCATCAAACAAAGATAGGCATTTGCGGCTGCTCAAGCCAAATATGCATCTTGGCACGTCCGTTTCAGGCAAACGAAAGGACAAATACTTGAATTTGATCAAGCTTCACTGCATCGCAAAAGAACTGCGGTAATGCCAGCGTGAGCAGAAGAGCATTACATGTTACGAAATGAACGCATGCACAGGCCACTTGTGCATCAATCAAATATAAGCATTTGCGACTGCTCAGCCAAATAAGCATCTTGACACGTCCGTTTCAGGCAAACAAAAGGTCAAATACCTAAATATGATTAAGCATCACTGCATCGCAAAAGCACTGCGGTAAAGCCAGCGTGAGCAGAATAGCATTACATGATACGAAATGAACGCATGCATAGGCCACTTGTGCATCAAACAAATATAAGCATTTTCGACTGCTCAGGCCAAATATGCATCTTGGCAGGTCCGTTTCAGGCAAACAAAAGGACAATCACCAAAAGATGATTAAGCTTCACTGCATCGCGAAAGCACTGCGGTAAGCCAGCGTGAGCAGAAGAGCATTACTTGATACGAAATGAACGCATGCACAGGCCACTTGTGCATCAAACAAATATAAGCTTTTGCGACTGCACAGGCCAAATATGCATCTTGGCCCGTCCGTTTTAGGGAGACAATAAGACAATTACGAAAAAATTATTAAGCTTCACTGGATCGAAAAAGCACTGCGGTAAAGCCAGCGTGAACAGATCAGCTTTACATGATACGAAATGAACGCATGAACAGGCCACTTGTGCATCAAACAAATATAAGCATTCGCAACTGCTCAGGCCAAATATGCAACTTGGCACGTTCGTCTCAGACAAACGAAAAGACAAATACTAAAATATGATCAAGCTTCACTGCATCGAAAAAGCACTGCGGTAAAACCAGCGTGAGCAGAAGAGCATTACATGATACGAAATGAACGCATGCACAGGCCACTTGGGCATCAAAAAAAAATCTAAGCATTTGCGACTGCTCAGGCCAAATATGCATCTTGGCACGTCCGTTTCGGGCAAACAAAAGTACAAATACTAAAATATAATCAAGCTTCACTGCATCGAAAAAGCACTGCGGTAAAGCCAGCATGAGAAGAAGAGAACTGCATGATACAAAATGAACGCGTGCCCAGGCCACTTGTGCATCAAACAAATATAAGCATTTGCGACTGCACAGGCCAAATATGCATCTTGGCACGTCCGCATCAGGCAAACAAGAGGACAAATACTTAAATATGATCAAGCTTCACTGCATCACAAAAGCACTGCGGAAAAGCCAGCTTGAGCAAATAGCATTACATGATACGAAATGAACGCATGCAGAGGCCACTTGTGCATCAAACAAATATAAGCATATGCGACTGCTCAGGCCAAATATGCATCTTGGCACGTCCGTTTCATAGAGAAAAAAAGACAATTACCAAAAGATGATTAAGCTTCACTGCATCGCGAAAGCACTGCGGTAAAGCCACCGTGAGCAGAAAAGCATTACATGATACGAAATTAACGCATGCACAGGCCACTTTTGCATCAAACAAATATAAGCTTTTGCGACTGCTCAGGCCAAAAATGCATCTTTGCACGTCCGTTTCAGGCAAACAAAAGGACAAATACTAAAATATGATCAAGCTTCACTGCATCGAAAAAGCACTGTGGTAAAGCGGCATGAGCAGAAGAGCACTACAATATACGAAATGAACGCATGCACAGGCCACTTGTGCATCAAACAAATATAAGCATATGCGACTGCTCAGGCCAAATATGCATCTTGGGAACATCCGTTTCAGGGAGACAAAAAGACAATTACCGAAAGATGATTAAGCTTCACTGCATCGCAAAATTCACTGCGGTAAACCCAGCATGGGCAGAAGAGCATTACATGGTACGAAATGAACGCATGCACAGGCCACTTGTGCATCAAACAAATATAAGCATTTGCGACTGCTCAGGCCAAATATGCATCTTGGCATGTCCGTCTCAGACAAACGAAAAGACAAATACTAAAATATGATCAAGCTTCACTGCATCAAAAAAGCACTGCGGTAAAGCCAGCGTGAACAGAACAGCATTACATGATACGAAATGAACGCATGCCCAGGCCACTTGCACATCAAACAAAGATAGGCATTCGCGGCTGCTCAAGCCAAATATGCATCTTGGCACGTCCGTTTCAGGCAAACGAAAGGCAAAATACTTGAATTTGATCAAGCTTCACTGCATCGCAAAAGCACTGCGGTAATGCCAGCGTGAGCAGAAGAGCATTACATGTTACGAAATGAACGCATGCACAGGCCACTTGTGCATCAATCAAATATAAGCATTTGCGACTGCTCAGCCAAATAAGCATCTTGACACGTCCGTTTCAGGCAAACAAAAGGTCAAATACCTGAATATGATTAAGCTTCACTGCATCGCAAAAGCACTGCGGTAAAGCCAGCGTGAGCAGAATAGCATTACATGATACGAAATGAACGCATGCACAAGCCACTTGTGCATCAAACAAATATAAGCATTTTCGACTGCTCAGGCCAAATATGCATCTTGGCAGGTCCGTTTCAGGCAAACAAAAGGACAATTACCAAAAGATGATTAAGCTTCACTGCATCGCGAAAGCACTGCGGTAAGCCAGCGTGAGCAGAAGAGCATTACTTGATACGAAATGAACGCATGCACAGGCCACTTGTGCATCAAACAAATATAAGCTTTTGCGACGGCACAGGCCAAATATGCATCTTGGCCCGTCCGTTTTAGGGAGACAATAAGACAATTACGAAAAAATTATTAAGCTTCACTGGATCGAAAAAGCACTGCGGTAAAGCCAGCGTGAACAGATCAGCTTTACATGATACGAAATGAACGCATGCACAGGCCACTTGTGCATCAAACAAATATAAGCATTCGCAACTGCTCAGGCCAAATATGCAACTTGGCACGTTCGTCTCAGACAAACGAAAAGACAAATACTAAAATATGATCAAGCTTCACTGCATCGAAAAAGCACTGCGGTAAAACCAGCGTGAGTAGAAGAGCATTACATGATACGAAATGAACGCATGCACAGGCCACTTGGGCATCAAAAAAAATATAAGCATCTGCGACTGCTCAGGCCAAATATGCATCTTGGCACGTCCGTTTCGGGCAAACAAAAGTACAAATACTAAAATATGATCAAGCTTCACTGCATCGAAAAAGCACTGCGGTAAAGCCAGCATGAGAAGAAGAGAACTACATGATACAAAATGAACGCGTGCCCAGACCACTTGTGCATCAAACAAATATAAGCATTTGCGACTGCACAGGCCAAATATGCATCTTGGCACGTCCGCATCAGGCAAACAAGAGGACAAATACTTAAATATGATCAAGCTTCACTGCATCACAAAAGCACTGCGGTAAAGCCAGCTTGAGCAAATAGCATTACATGATACGAAATGAACGCATGCAGAGGCCACTTGTGCATCAAATAAATATAAGCATATGCGACTGCTCAGGCCAAATATGCATCTTGGCACGTCGGTTTCATAGAGAAAAAAGATAATTACCAAAAGATGATTAAGCTTCACTGCATCGCGAAAGCACTGCGGTAAAGCCACCGTGAGCAGAAAAGCATTACATGATACGAAATTAACGCATGCACAGGCCACATTTGCATCAAACAAATATAAGCTTTCGCGACTGCTCAGGCCAAATATACATCTTGGCAGGTCCGTTTCAGGCAAACAAAAGGAGAATTACCAAAAGATGATTAAGCTTCACTGCATCGCGAAAGAACTGCGGTAAAGCCAGCATGAGCAGAAGAGCAAGACATGATACGAAGTGAACGCATGCACAGGCCACTTGTGCATCAAACAAATATAAGCATTTGCGACTGCTCAGGCCAAATATGCATCTTGGCAAGTCCGTTTCAGAGAGACAAAATGACAATTACCAAAAGATGATTATGCTTCACTGCATCGCGAATGCACTGCGGTAAAGCCAGCGTGAGCAGAAGAGCATTACTTGATACGAAGTGAACGCATGCACAGGCCACTTGTGCATCAAACAAATATAAGCATTTGCGACTGCTCAGGCCAAATATGCATCTTGGCATGTCCGTCTCAGACAAACTAAAAGACAAATACCAAAATATGATCAAGCTTCACTGCATCGAAAAAGCACTGCGGTAAAACCAGCGTGAGCAGAAGAGCATTACATGATACGAAATGAACGCATGCACAGGCCACTTGGGCATCAAAAAAATATAAGCATTTGCAACTGCTCAGGCCAAATATGCATCTTGGCACGTCCGTTTCATGGAGACAAAAAGACAATTACCAAAAGATAATTAAGCTTCACTGCATCGCGAAAGCACTGCGGTAAAGCCACTGTGAGCAGAAGAGCATTACATGATACGAAATGAACGCTTGCACAGGCCACTTGTGCATCAAACAAATATAAGCATTTGCGACTGCTCAGGCCATATATGCATCTTGGCACGTCCAAGTTAGGGAGACAGCAAGACAATTACCAAAAAATTATTAAGCTTCACTGGATCGAAAAAGCACTGCGGTAAAGCCAGCGTGAACAGAAGAGCATTACATGATACGAAATGAACGCATGCAAAGGCCAATTGTGCATCAAACAAATATAAGCAATTGCGACTGCTCAGACCAAATATGCAACTTGGCACGTTTGTTTACGGAGACAAAACGACAATTACCAAAAGCTGATTTAGCTTCACTGCATTGCAAAGCACTGCGGTAAAACCAGCATGAGCAGAAGAACATTTCATGATACGAAATGAACGCATGCACAAGCCACTTGTGCATCAAACAAATATAAGCATTTGCGACTGCTCGGGCCAAATGTGCAACTTGGCACGTTAGTTTCAGGGACACAAAACTACAATTACCAAAAGCTGATTAAGCTTCACTGCATCGCCAAAGCACTGCGGTAAAACCAGCATGAGCAGAAGAGCATTACATGATACGAAATGAACGCATGCACAGGCCACTTGTGCATCAAACAAATATTAGCATTTGCGACTGCTCAAGCCTAATATGCATCTTGGCACGTCCGCATCAGGCAAACAAAAGGACAAATACTTAAATATGATCAAGCTTCACTGCATCACAAAAGCACTGCGGTAAAGCCAGCATGAGCAGAAGAGCACTACATGATACGAAATGAACGCATGCACAGGGTACTTGTGCATCAAACAAATATAAGCATTTGCGAGTGCTCAGGCCAAATATGCATCTTGGCATGTCCGTTTCAGGCAAACAAAAGGACAAATACTTAAATATGATCAACTTTCACTGCATCGCAAAAGCACTGCGGTAAAGCCAGCATGAGCAGAAGAGCATTACATGATACGAAATGAACGCATGCACAGGCCACTTGTGCATCAAACAAATATAAGCATATGCGACTGCTCAGGCCAAATATGCATCTTGGCACGTCCGTTTTAGGCAAACAAAAGGACAGATACTTAAATTTGATGAAGCTTCACTGCAACGCAAAAGCACGGCGGTAATGCCAGCGTGAGCAGAAGAGCATTACATGATACGAAATGAACGCATGCACAGGCCACTTGTGCATCAATCAAATATAAGCATTTGCGACTGCTCAGGCCAAATATGCATCTTGACATGTCTGTTTCAGGGAGACAAAAAAAATACCAAGAGATGATTAGGCTTCACTGCATTGCAAAAGCACTGCAGTAAAGCAAGCGTGAGAACAAGAGCATTACTTAATAAGAAATGAACGCATGCCCACGCCACTTGTGCATCAAACAAATATAAGCATTTGCGACTGCACAGGCCAAATATGCATCTTGGCACGTCCGTTATAGAAAGACAATAAGACAATTACCAAAAAATTATTAAGCTTCACTGGATCAAAAAAGCACTGCGGTAAAGCCAGCGTGAACAGAAGAGCGTTACATAATACGAAATGAACGCATGCACAGGCCACTTGTGCATGAAACAAATATAAGCATTCGCGACTGCTCAGGCCAAATATGCAACTTGGCACGTTCGTTTCAGGGAGACAAAAAGACAATTACCAAAAGCTGATTTAGCTTCACTGCATAGCCAAAGCACTGCGGTAAAACCAGCATGAGCAGAAGAGCATTACATGATACGAAATGAATGCATGCACAGGCCACTTGTGCATCAAACAAATATAAGCATTTGCGACTGCTCAGGCCAAATATGCATCTTGGCACGTCCGTTTCAGGCAAACAAAAGGACAAATACCTAAATTTGATGAAGCTTTACTGCATCGCAAAAGCACTGCGGTAATGCCAGCGTGAGCAGAAGAGCATTACATGATACGAAATGAACGCATGCACAGGCCACTTGTGCATCAAACAAACATAAGCATTTGCGCCTGCTCAGACCATATATGCATCTTGGCACGTCCAAGTTAGGGAGACAGTAAGAAAATTACCAAAACATTATTAAGCTTCACTGGATCGAAAAACCACTGCGGTAAAGCCAGCGTGAACAGAAGAGCATTATATCATATGAAATGAACGCATGCACAGGCCAATTGTGCATCAAACAAATATAAGCATTCGCGACTGCTCAGGCCAAATATGCAACTTGGCACGTTCGTTTCAGGGAGACAAAAAGACAATTACCAAAAGCTGATTTAGCTTCACTGCATAGCCAAAGCACTGCGGTAAAACTTGCACGAGCAGAAGAGCATTTCATGATACAAAATGAATGCATGCACAGGCCACTTGTGCATCAAACAAATATAAGCATTTGCGACTGCTCAGGCCAAATATGCATCTTGGCATGTCCGTCTCAGACAAACGAAAAGACAAATACTAAAATATGATCAAGCTTCACTGCATCAAAAAAGCACTGCGGTAAAGCCAGCGTGAGCAGAAGAGCATTACATGATACGAAATGAACGCATGCACAGGCCACTTGGGCATCAAACAAATATAAGCATTTGCGACTGCTCAGGCCAAATATGAATCTTGGCACGTCCGTTTCATGGAGACAAAAAGACAGTTACCAAAAGATAATTAAGCTTCACTGCGTCGCGAAAGCACTGCGGTAAAGCCACTGTGAGCAGAAAAGCATTACATGATACGAAATGAACGCATGCTCAGGCCACTTGTGCATCAACAAATATAAGCATTTGCGACTGCTCAGGCCAAATATACATCTTGGCATGTCCGTCTCAGACAAACGAAAAGACAAATACTAAAATATGATCAAGCTTCACTGCATCGAAAAAGCACTGCGGTAAAGCCAGCGTGAGCATAAGAGCATTACATGTTACGAAATGAACGCATGCACAGGCCACTTGGGCATCAAACAAATATAAGCATTTGCGACTGCTCAGGCCAAATATGCATCTTGGCACGTTCGCTTCAGGGAGACAAAAAGACAATTACCAAAAGATGATTAAGCTTCACTGCATCGAAAAAGCACTGCGGTAAAGCCAGCATGAGCAGAAGAGACCTACATGATACGAAAAGAACGCATGCCCAGGCCACTTGTGCATCAAACAAATATAGGCATTTGCAACTGCTCAGGCCAAATTTGCGTCCTGGCACGTCCGTTTCAGGGAGACAAAAAGAAAATTACAAAAGGATGATTAAGCTTCACTGCATCGCGAAAGCACTGCGGTAAAGCCACTCTGAGCAGAAAAGCATTACATGATACGAAATGAACGCATGCTCAGGCCACTTGTGCATCAACAGATATAAGCATTTGCGACTGCTCAAGCCAAATATGCATCTTGGCACGTTGGTTTCAGGGAGACAAAAAGACAATTACCAAAAGATGATTAAGCTTCACTGCATCGAAAAAGCACTGCGGTAAAGCCAGCATGAGCAGAAGAGACCTACATGATACGAAATGAACGCATGCCCAGGCCACTTGTGCATCAAACAAATATAGGCATTTGCAACTGCTGAGGCCAAATATGCGTCTTGGCACGTCCGTTTCAGGGAGACAAAAAGAAAATTACCAAAGGATGATTAAGCTTCACTGCATCGCGAAAGCACTGCGGTAAAACCAGCGTGAGCAGAAGAGCATTACATGATACGAAATGAACGCATGCACAGGCCACTTGTGCATCAAACAAAGATAAGCATTTGCGACAGCTCAGGCAAAATATGAATCTTGGCACGTCCGTTTCAGGCAAACAAAAGGACAAATACTTAAAATTGATGAAGCTTTACTGCATCGCAAAAGCACTGCGGTAATGCCAGCGTGAGCAGAAGAGCATTACACGATATGAAATGAACGCATGCACAGGCCACTTGTGCATCAAACAAATATAAGCATTTGCGTCTGCTCAGGCCATATATGCATCTTGGCACGTCCAAGTTAGGGAGACAGTAAGACAATTACCAAAACATTATTAAGCTTCACTGGATCGAAAAAGCACTGCGGAAAAGCCAGCGTGAATAGAAGAGCATTATATGATACGAAATGAACGCATGCACAGGCCAATTGGGCATCAAACAAATATAAGCATTTGCGACTGCTCAGGCCAAATATGCAACTTGGCACGTTCGTTTCAGGGAGACAAAACGACAATTACCGAAAGCTCATTAAGCTTCACTGCATATCCAAAGCACTGCGGTAAAACCAGCATGAGCAGAAAGCATTACATGATACGAAATGAACGCATGTACCGGCCACTTGTGCATCAAACAAATATAAGCATTTGCGACTGCTCAGGCCAAATATGCATCTTGGCATTTTCGTTTCTGGCAAACAAAAAGACAAATACTTAAATAAGATCAAGCTTCACTGCATCGCAAAAGCACTGCGGTAAAGCCAGTCTGAGCAGAAGAGCATGGCATGATACGAAATGAACGTATGCACAGGCCACTTGTGCATCAAACAAATATAAGCATTTGCGACTGCTCAGGCCAAATGAGCATCTTGGCACATCCGTTTCAGGGAGACAAAAAAACAATTACCAAGAGATGATTAGGCTTCATTGCATTGCGAAAGCACTGCAGTAAAGCAAGCGTGAGAACAAGAGCATTACTTAATAAGAAATGAACGCATGCCCACGCCACTTGTGCATCAAACAAATATAAGCATTTGCGACTGCACAGGCCAAATATGCATCTTGGCACGTTCGTTTCAGGGAGACAAAAAGACAATTACCAAAAGCTGATTTAGCTTCACTGCATAGCCAAAGCACTGCGGTAAAACCAGCATGAGCAGAAGAGCATTACATGATACCAAATGAATGCATGCACAGGACACTTGTGCATCAAACAAATATAAGCATTTGCGACTGCTCAGGCCAAATATGCATCTTGGCACGTCCGTTTCAGCAAACAAAAGGACAAATACCTAAATTTGATGAAGCTTTACTGCATCGCAAAAGCACTGCGGTAATGCCAGTGTGAGCAGAAGAGCATTACATGATACGAAATGAACGCATGCACAGGCCACTTGTGCATCAAACAAACATAAGCATTTGCGCCTGCTCAGACCATATATGCATCTTAGCACGTCCAAGTTAGGGAGACAGTAAGACAATTACCAAAACATTATTAAGCTTCACTGGATCAAAAAAGCACTGCGGTAAAGCCAGCGTGAACAGAAGAGCATTATATGATACGAAATGAACGCATGCACAGGCCAATTGTGCATCAAACAAATATAAGCATTTGCGACTGCACAGGCCAAATATGCATCTTGGCACGTTCGTTTCAGGGAGACAAAAAGACAATTACCAAAAGCTGATTTAGCTTCACTGCATAGCCAAAGCACTGCGGTAAAACCAGCATGAGCAGAAGAGCATTACATGATACCAAATGAATGCATGCACAGGCCACTTGTGCATCAAACAAATATAAGCATTTGCGACTGCTCAGGCCAAATATGCATCTTGGCACGTCCGTTTCAGGCAAACAAAAGGACAAATACCTAAATTTGATGAAGCTTCACTGCAACGCAAAAGCACTGCGGTAATGCCAGCGTGAGCAGAAGAGCATTACATGATACGAAATGAACGCATGCACAGGCCACTTGTGCATCAATCAAATATAAGCATTTGCGACTGCTCAGGCCAAATATGCATCTTGACATGTTCGTTTCAGGGAGACAAAAAAACAATTACCAAGAGATGATTAGGCTTCACTGCATTGCGAAAGCACTGCAGTAAAGCAAGCGTGAGAACAAGAGCATTACATGATACAAAATGAATGCATGCACAGGCCACTTGTGCATCAAACAAATATAAGCATTTGCGACTGCTCAGGCCAAATATGCATCTTGGCATGTCCGTCTCAGACAAACGAAAAGACAAATATTAAAATATGATCAAGCTTCACTGCATCAAAAAAGCACTGCGGTAAAGCCAGCGTGAGCAGAAGAGCATTACATGTTACGAAATGAACGCATGCACAGGCCACTTGGGCATCAAACAAATATAAGCATTTGCGACTGCTCAGGCCAAATATGCATCTTGGCACGTCCGTTTCATGGAGACAAAAAGACAGTTACCAAAAGATAATTAAGCTTCACTGCATCGCGAAAGCACTGCAGTAAAGCCACTGTGAGCAGAAAAGCATTATATGATACGAAATGAACGCATGCTAAGGCCACTTGTGCATCAACAAATATAAGCATTTGCGACTGCTCAGGCCAAATATGCATCTTGGCATGTCCGTCTCAGAAACGAAAAGACAAATACTAAAATATGATCAAGCTTCACTGCATCGAAAAAGCACTGCGGTAAAGCCAGCGTGAGCAGAAGAGCATTACATGATACGAAATGAACGCATGCACAGGCCACTTGGGCATCAAACAAATATAAGCATTTGCGACTGCTCAGGCCAAATATGCATCTTGGCACGTTCGTTTCAGGGAGACAAAACGACAATTACCAAAAGCTGAATAAGCTTCACTGCATATCCAAAGCACTGCGGTAAAACCAGCATGAGCAGAAAGCATCACATGATACGAAATGAACGCATGCACAGGCCAATTGTGCATCAAACAAATATAAGCATTTGCGACTGCTCAGGCCAAATATGCAACTTGGCACGTTCGTTTCAGGGAGACAAAACGACAATTACCGAAAGCTGATTAAGCTTCACTGCATCGAAAAAGCACTGCGGTAAAGCCAGCATGAGCAGAAGAGACCTACATGATACGAAATGAACGCATGCACAGGCCACTTGTGCATCAAACAAAGATAAGCATTTGCGACAGCTCAGGCCAAATATGAATCTTGGCACGTCCGTTTCAGGCAAACAAAAGGACAAATACTTAAAATTGATGAAGCTTTACTGCACCGCAAAAGCACTGCGGTGATGCCAGCGTGAGCAGAAGAGCATTACATGATACGAAATGAACGCATGCACAGGCCACTTGTGCATCAAAAAAATATAAGCATTTGCATCTGCTCAGGCCAAATATGCATCTTGGCATGTCCGTCTCAGACAAACGAAAAGACAAATACTAAAACATGATCAAGCTTCACTGCATCAAAAAAGCACTGCGGTAAAGCCAGCGTGAGCAGAAGAGCATTACATGTTACGAAATGAACGCATGCACAGGCAACTTGGGCATCAAACAAATATAAGCATTTGCGACTACTCAGGCCAAATATGCATCTTGGCACGTCCGTTTCATGGAGACAAAAAGACAGTTACCAAAAGATAATTAAGCTTCACTGCATCGCGAAAGCACTGCGGTAAAGCCACTGTGAGCAGAAAAGCATTATATGATACGAAATGAACGCATGCTAAGGCCACTTGTGCATCAACAAATATAAGCATTTGCGACTGCTCAGGCCAAATATGCATCTTGGCATGTCCGTCTCAGAAATGAAAAGACAAATACTAAAATATGATCAAGCTTCACTGCATCGAAAAAGCACTGCGGTAAAGCCAGCGTGAGCAGAAGAGCATTACATGATACGAAATGAACGCATGCACAGGCCACTTGGGCATCAAACAAATATAATCATTTGCGACTGCTCAGGCCAAATATGCATCTTGGCACGTTCGCTTCAGGGAGACAAAAAGACAATTACCAAAAGATGATTAAGCTTCACTGCATCGAAAAAGCACTGCGGTAAAGCCAGCATGAGCAGAAGAGACCTACATGATACGAAATGAACGCATGCCCAGGCCACTTGTGCATCAAACAAATATAGGCATTTGCAACTGCTGAGGCCAAATATGCGTCTTGGCACGTCCGTTTCAGGGAGACAAAAAGAAAATTACCAAAGGATGATTAAGCTTCACTGCATCGCGAAAGCACTGCGGTAAAACCAGCGTGAGCAGAAGAGCATTACATGATACGAAATGAACGCATGCACAGGCCACTTGTGCATCAAACAAAGATAAGCATTTGCGACAGCTCAGGCCAAATATGAATCTTGGCACGTCCGTTTCAGGCAAACAAAAGGACAAATACTTAAAATTGATGAAGCTTTACTGCACCGCAAAAGCACTGCGGTGATGCCAGCGTGAGCAGAAGAGCATTACATGATACGAAATGAACGCATGCACAGGCCACTTGTGCATCAAACAAATATAAGCATTTGCATCTGCTCAGGCCATATATGCATCTTGGCACGTCCAAGTTAGGGAGACAGTAAGACAATTACCAAAACATTATTAAGCTTCACTGGATCGAAAAAGCACAGCGGAAAAGCCAGCGTGAACAGAAGAGCATTATATGATACGAAATGAACGCATGCACAGGCCAATTGTGCATCAAACAAATATAAGCATTTGCGACTGCTCAGGCCAAATATGCAACTTGGCACGTTCGTTTCAGGGAGACAAAACGACAATTACCAAAAGCTGAATAAGCTTCACTGCATATCCAAAGCACTGCGGTAAAACCAGCATGAGCAGAAAGCATCACATGATACGAAATGAACTCATGCACAGGCCAATTGTGCATCAAACGAATATAAGCATTTGCGACTGCTCAGGCCAAATATGCAACTTGGCACGTTCGTTTCAGGGAGACAAAACGACAATTACCGAAAGCTGATTAAGCTTCACTGCATATCCAAAGCACTGCGGTAAAACCAGCATGAGCAGAAAGCATTACATGATACGAAATGAACGCATGCACAGGCCACTTGTGCATCAAACAAATATAAGCATTTGCGACTGCTCAGGCCAAATATGCATCTTGGCACGTTCGTTTCAGGCAAACAAAAGGACAAATACTTAAATAAGATCAAGCTTCACTGCATCGCAAAAGCACTGCGGTAAAGCCAGTCTGAGCAGAAGAGCATGGCATGATACGAAATGAACGCATGCACAGGCCACTTGTGCATCAAACAAATATAAGCATTTGCGACTGCTCAGGCCAATTAAGCATCTTGGCACATCCGTTTCAGGGAGACAAAAAACAATTACCAAGAGATGATTAGGCTTCACTGTATTGCGAAAGCACTGCAGTAAAGCAAGCGTGAGAACAAGAGCATTACTTAATACGAAATGAACGCATGCCCACGCCACTTGTGCATCAAACAAATATAAGCATTTGCGACTGTTCGGGCCAAATGTGCAACTTGACACGTTCGTTTCAGGGAGACAAAACTACAATTACCAAAAGCTGATTAAGCTTCACTGGATCGAAAAAGCACTGCGGTAAAGCCAGCGTGAACAGTAGAGCATTACATGATACGAAATGAACGCACGCACAAGCCACTTGTGCATCAAACAAATATAAGCATTTGCGACTGCTCGGGCCAAATATGCAACTTGGCACATTCGTTTCAGGGAGACAAAACTACAATTACCAAAAGCTGATTAGGCTTCACTGCATCGCCAAAGCACTGCGGTAAAACCAGCATGAGCAGAAGAGCATTACATGATACGAAATGAACGCATGCACAGGCCACTTGTGCATCAAATATAAGCATTTCTGACTGCTCAGGCCAAATATGCATCTTGGCACGTCCGTTTCATGGAGACAAAAAGACAATTACCAAAAGATGATTAAGCTTCACTGCATCGCGAAAGCACTGCGGTAAAGCCACGGTGAGCAGAAAAGCATTACATGATACCAAATGAACGCATGCTCAGGCCACTTGTGCATCAACAAATATAAGCATTTGCGACTGCTCAGGCCAAATATGCATCTTGGCACGTTCGTTTCAGGGAGACAAAAAGACAATTACCAAAAGATGATTAAGCTTCACTGCATTGAAAAAGCACTGCGGTAAAGCCGGCATGAGCAGAAGAGACCTACATGATACGAAATGAACGCATGCCCAGGCCACTTGTGCATCAAACAAATATAGGCATTTGCAACTGCTGAGGCCAAATATGCGTCTTGGCACGTCCGTTTCAGGGAGACAAAAAGAAAATTACCAAAGGATGATTAAGCTTAACTGCATCGCAATAGCACTGCGGTAAATCCAGCGTGAGCAGAAGAGCATTACATGATACGAAATAAACGCATGCACAGATCACTTGTGCATCAAACTAAGATAAGCATTTGCGATGGCTCAGGCAAAATATGCATCTTGGCACGTCCGTTTCAGGCAAACAAAAGGACAAATACTTAAATTTGATGAAGCTTTACTGCATCGCAAAAGCACTGCACTGCGGTTATGCCGGCGTGAGCAGAAGAGCATTCCATGATATGAAATGAACGCATGCACAGGCCACTTGTGCATCAATCAAATATAAGCATTTGCGACTGCTCAGGCCAAATATGCATCTTGACATGTCCGTTTCAGGGAGACAAAAAGACAATAACCAAAAGATGATTAAGCTTCACTGCATTGAAAAAGCACTGCGGTAAAGCCGGCATGAGCAGAAGAGACCTACATGATACGAAATGAACGCATCCACAGGCCACTTGTGCATCAAACAAATATAAGCATTTGCGACTGCTCAAGCCAAATATGCCTCTTGGCACGTCCTTTTCAGGCAAACAAAAGGACAAATACTTAAATTTGATGAAGCTTCACTGCAACGCAAAAGCACTGCACTGCGGTTATGCCAGCGTGAGCAGAAGAGCATTCCATGATACGAAATGAACGCATGCACAGGCCACTTGTGCATCAATCAAATATAAGCATTTGCGACTGCTCAGGCCAAATATGCATCTTGACATGTCCGTTTCAGGGAGACAATAAAACAATTACCAAGAGATGATTAGGCTTCAATGCATTACGAAAGCACTGCAGTAAAGCAAGCGTGAGAACAAGGGCATTACTTAATACGAAATGAACGCATGCCCACGCCACTTGTGCATCAAACAAATATAAGTATTTGCGACTGCACAGGCCAAATATGCATCTTGGCACGTCCGTTTCTGGCAAACAAAAGGACAAATACTTAAATATGACCAAGCTTCACTGCATTGCAAAAGCACTGCGGTAAAGCCAGCGTGAGCAGAAGAGCAATACAAGATACGAAATGAACGCATGCACAGGCCACTTGTGCATCAAACAAATATAAGCATTTGCGACTGCTCAGGCCAAATATGCATCTTGGCAAATCCGTTTCAGGGAGACAAAAAGACAATTACCGAAAGATGATTAAGCTTCACTGCATCGCAAAATTCACTGCGGTAAAGCCACCGTGAACAGAAGAGCATTACATGGTACGAAATGAACGCATGCACAAGCCACTTGTGCATCAAACAAATATAAGCATTTTCCACTTTTCGGGCCAAATGTGCAACTTGGCACGTTCGTTTCAGGGAGACAAAACTACAATTACCAAAAGCTGATTAAGCTTCACTGGATCGAAAAAGCACTGCGGTAAAGCCAGCGTGAGCAGAAGAGCATTACATGATACGAAATGAACGCATGCACAGGCCACTTGTGCATCAAACAAATATAAGCATTTGCGACTGCTCAGGCCAAATATGCATCTTGTCACGTCCGTTTCAGGCAAACAAAAAGACAATTACCAAAAGCTGATTTAGCTTCACTGCATAGCCAAAGCACTGCGGTAAAACCAGCATGAGCAGAAGAGCATTACTTGATACGAAATGAATGCATGCACAGGCCACTTGTGCATCAAATAAATATAAGCATTTGCGACTGCTCAGGCCAAATATGCATCTTGGCACGTCCGTTTCAGGCAAACAAAAGGACAAATACCTAAATTTGATGAAGCTTTACTGCATCGCAAAAGCACTGCGGTAATGCCAGCGTGAGCAGAAGAGCATTACATGATACGAAATGAACGCATGCACAGGCCACTTGTGCATTAAACAAATATAAGCATTTGCGCCTGCTCAGACCATATATGAATCTTGGCACGTCCAAGTTAGGGAGACAGTAAGACAATTACCAAAACATTAATAAGCTTCACTGGATCGAAAAAGCACTGCAGTAAAGCCAGCGTGAACTGAAGAGCATTATATGATACGAAATGAACGCATGCACAGGCCAATTGTGCATCAAACAAATATAAGCATTTGCGACTGCTCAGGCCAAATATGCAACTTGGCACGTTCGTTTCAGGGAGTCGAAACGACAATTACCAAAAGCTGATTAAGCTTCACTGCATCGCCAAAGCACTGCGGTAAAACCAGCATGAGCAGAAGAGCATTACATGATACGAAATGAACGCATACACAGGCCACTTGTGCATCAAACAAATATAAGCATTTGCGACTGCTCAGGCCAAATATGCACCTTGGCACGTTCGTTTCAGGCAAACAAAAGGACAAATACTTAAATAAGATCAAGCTTCACTGCATCGCCAAAGCACTGCGGTAAAACCAGCATGAGCAGAACAGCATTACATGATACGAAATGAACGCATGCACAGGCCACTTGTGCATCAAACAAATATAAGCATTTGCGACAGCTCAAGCCAAATATGCATCTTGGCACGTCCAATTCAGGCAAACAAAAGGACAGATACTTCAATTTGATGAAGCTTCACTGCAACGCAAAAGCACGGCGGTAATGCCAGCGTGAGCAGAAGAGCATTACATGATACGAAATGAACGCATGCACAGGCCACTTGTGCATCAATCAAATATAAGCATTTGCGACTGCTCAGGCCAAATATGCATCTTGACATGTCTGTTTCAGGGAGACAAAAAAACAATTACCAAGAGATGATTAGGCTTCCCTGCATTGCGAAAGCACTGCAGTAAAGCAAGCGTGAGAACAAGAGCATTACTTAATAAGAAATGAACGCATGCCCACGCCACTTGTGCATCAAACAAATATAAGCATTTGCGACTGCACAGGCCAAATATGCATCTTGGCACGTCCGTTTTAGGGAGACAATAAGACAATTACCAATAAACAATTAAGCTTCACTGGATCGAAAAAGCACTGCGGTAAAGCCAGCGTGAACAGAAGAGCGTTACATAATACGAAATGAACGCATGGACAGGCCACTTGTGCATCAAACAAACATAAACATTCGCGACTGCTCAGGCCAAATATGCAACTTGGCACGTTCGTTTCAGGGAGACAAAAATACAATTACCAAAAGCTGATTTAGCTTCACTGCATAGCCAAAGCACTGCGGTAAAACCAGCATGAGCAGAAGAGCATTACATGATACGAAATGAATGCATGCACAGGCCACTTGTGCATCAAACAAATATAAGCATTTGCGACTGCTCAGGCCAAATATGCATCTTGGCACGTCCGTTTCAGGCAAACAAAAGGACAAATACTTAAATTTGATGAAGCTTCACTGCAACGCAAAAGCACTGCGGTAATGCCAGCGTGAGCAGAAGAGCATTACATGATACGAATTGAACGCATGCACAGGCCACTTGTGCATCAATCAAATATAAGCATTTGCGACTGCTCAGGCCAAATATGCATCTTGACATGTTCGTTTCAGGGAGACAAAAAAACAATTACCAAGAGATGATTAGGCTTCACTGCATTGCGAAAGCACTGCAGTAAAGCAAGCGTGAGAACAAGAGCATTACTTAATACGAAATGAACGCATGCCCACGCCATTTGTGCATCAAACAAATATAAGCATTTGCGACTGCACAGGCCAAATATGCAACTTGGCACGTTCGTTTCAGGGAGCCAAAAGACAATTACCAAAAGCTGATTTAGCTTCACTGCATAGCCAAAGCACTGCGGTAAAACTTGCACGAGCAGAAGAGCATTACATGATACAAAATGAATGCATGCACAGGCCACTTGTGCATCAAACAAATATAAGCATTTGCGACTGCTCAGGCCAAATATGCATCTTGGCATGTCCGTCTCAGACAAACGAAAAGACAAATACTAAAATATGATCAAGCTTCACTGCATCAAAAAAGCACTGCGGTAAAGCCAGCGTGAGCAGAAGAGCATTACATGTTACGAAATGAACGCATGCACAGGCCAATTGGGCATCAAACAAATATAAGCATTTGCGACTGCTCAGGCCAAATATGCATCTTGGCACGTCCGTTTCATGGAGACAAAAAGACAGTTACCAAAAGATAATTAAGCTTCACTGCATCGCGAAAGCACTGTGGTAAAGCCACTGTGAGCAGAAAAGCATTATATGATACGAAATGAACGCATGCTAAGGCCACTTGTGCAACAACAAATATAAGCATTTGCGACTGCTCAGGCCAAATATGCATCTTGGCATGTCCGTCTCAGACAAACGAAAAGACAAATACTAAAATATGATCAAGCTTCACTGCATCGAAAAAGCACTGCGGTAAAGCCAGCGTGAGCAGAAGAGCATTACATGATACGAAATGAACGCATGCACAGGCCACTTGGGCATCAAACAAATATAAGCATTTGCGACTGCTCAGGCCAAATATGCATCTTGGCACGTTCGTTTCAGGGAGACAAAAAGACAATTACCAAAAGATGATTAAGCTTCACTGCATCGAAAAAGCACTGCGGTAATGCCAGCATGAGCAGAAGAGACCTACATGATACGAAATGAACGCATGCCCAGGCCACTTGTGCATCAAACAAATATAGGCATTTGCAACTGCTGAGGCCAAATATGCGTCTTGGTACGTCCGTTTCAGGGAGACAAAAAGAAAATTACCAAAGGATGATTAAGCTTCACTGCATCGCGAAAGCACTGCGGTAAAATCAGCGTGAGCAGAAGAGCATTACATGATACGAAATGAACGCATGCACAGGCCACTTGTGCATCAAACAAATATAAGCATTTGCATCTGCTCAGGCCATATATGCATCTTGGCACGTCCAAGATAGGGAGACAGTAAGACAATTACCAAAACATTATTAAGCTTCACTGGATCGAAAAAGCACTGTGGAAAAGCCAGCGTGAACAGAAGAGCATTATATGATACGAAATGAACGCATGCACAGGCCAATTGTGCATCAAACAAATATAAGCATTTGCGACTGCTCAGGCCAACTATGCAACTTGGCACGTTCGTTTCAGGGAGACAAAACGACAATTACCAAAAGCTGAATAAGCTTCACTGCATATCCAAAGCACTGCGGTAAAACCAGCATGAGCAGAAAGCATCACATGATACGAAATGAACGCATGCACAGGCCAATTGTGCATCAAACAAACATAAGCATTTGCGACTGCTCAGGAAAAATATGCAACTTGGCACGTTCGTTTCAGGGAGACAAAACAACAATTACCGAAAGCTGATTAAGCTTCACTGCATATCCAAAGCACTGCGGTAAAACCAGCATGAGCAGAAAGCATTACATGATACGAAATGAACGCATGCACAGGCCACTTGTGCATCAAACAAATATAAGCATTTGCGACTGCTCAGGCCAAACATGCATCTTGGCACGTTCGTTTCAGGCAAACAAAAGGACAAATACTTAAATAAGATCAAGCTTCACTGCATCGCAAAAGCACTGTGGTAAAGCCAGTCTGAGCAGAAGAGCATGGCATGATACGAAATGAACGCATGCACAGGCCACTTGTGCATCAAACAAATATAAGCATTTGCGACTACTCAGGCCAATTAAGCATCTTGGCACATCCGTTTCAGGGAGACAAAAAACAATTACCAAGAGATGATTAGGCTTCACTGCATTGCGAAAGCACTGCAGTAAAGCAAGCGTGAGAACAAGAGCATTACTTAATACGAAATGAACGCATGCCCACGCCACTTGTGCATCAAACAAATATAAGCATTTGCGACTGTTCGGGCCAAATGTGCAACTTGGCACGTTCGTTTCAGGGAGACAAAACTACAATTACCAAAAGCTGATTAAGCTTCACTGGATCGAAAAAGCACTGCGGTAAAGCCAGCGTGAACAGTAGAGCATTACATGATACGAAATGAACGCACGCACAAGCCACTTGTGCATCAAATATAAGCATTTCCGACTGCTCAGGCCAAATATGCATCTTGGCACGTCCGTTTCATGGAGACAAAAAGACAATTACCAAAAGATGATTAAGCTTCACTGCATCGCGAAAGCACTGCGGTAAAGCCACGGTGAGCAGAAAAGCATTACATGATACCAAATGAACGCATGCTCAGGCCACTTGTGCATCAACAAATATAAGCATTTGCGACTGCTCAGGCCAAATATGCATCTTGGCACGTCCGTTTCTGGCAAACAAAAGGACAAATACTAAAATATGATCAAGCTTCACTGCATCGAAAAAGCACTGCGGAAAAGCCAGCGTGAACAGAAGAGCATTATATGATACGAAATGAACGCATGCACAGGCCAATTGTGCATCAAACAAATATAAGCATTTGCGACTGCTCAGGCCAAATATGCATCTTGGCACGTTCGTTTCAGGGAGACAAAAAGACAATTACCAAAAGATGATTAAGCTTCACTGCATTGAAAAAGCACTGCGGTAAAGCCGGCATGAGCAGAAGAGACCTACATGATACGAAATGAACGCATGCCCAGGCCACTTGTGCATCAAACAAATATAGGCATTTGCAACTGCTGAGGCCAAATATGCGTCTTGGCACGTCCGTTTCAGGGAGACAAAAAGAAAATTACCAAAGGATGATTAAGCTTCACTGCATCGCGATAGCACTGCGGTAAATCCAGCGTGAGCAGAAGAGCATTACATGATACGAAATAAACGCATGCACAGGCCACTTGTGCATCAAACTAAGATAAGCATTTGCGATGGCTCAGGCAAAATATGCATCTTGGCACGTCCGTTTCAGGCAAACAAAAGGACAAATACTTAAATTTGATGAAGCTTTACTGCATCGCAAAAGCACTGCGGTAATGCCAGCGTGAGCAGAAGAGCATTACATGATACGAAATGAACGCATGCACAGGCAACTTGTGCATCAAACAAATATAAGCATTTGCGACTGCTCAGGCCAAATATGCATCTTGACATGTCCGTTTCAGGGAGACAATAAAACAATTACCAAGCGATGATTAGGCTTCAATGCATTACGAAAGCACTGCAGTAAAGCAAGCGTGAGAACAAGGGCATTACTTAATACGAAATGAACGCATGCCCACGCCACCTGTGCATCAAACAAATATAAGCATTTGCGACTGCACAGGCCAAATATGCATCTTGGCACGTCCGTTTCTGGCAAACAAAAGGACAAATACTTAAATATGACCAATCTTCACTGCATTGCAAAAGCACTGCGGTAAAGCCAGCGTGAGCAGAAGAGCATTACAAGATATGAAATGAACGCATGCACAGGCCACTTTTGCATCAAACAAATATAAGCATTTGCGACTGCTCAGGCCAAATATGCATCTTGGCACATCCGTTTCAGGGAGACAAAAAGACAATTACCGAAAGATGATTAAGCTTCACTGCATCGCAAAATTCACTGCGGTAAAGCCACCGTGAACAGAAGAGCATTACATGGTACGAAATGAACGCATGCACAAGCCACTTGTGCATCAAACAAATATAAGCATTTTCCACTTTTCGGGCCAAATGTGCAACTTGGCACGTTCGTTTCAGGGAGACAAAACTACAATTACCAAAAGCTGATTAAGCTTCACTGGATCGAAAAAGCACTGCGGTAAAACCAGCGTGAGCAGAAGAGCATTACATGATACGAAATGAACGCATGCACAGGCCACTTGTGCATCAAACAAATATAAGCATTTGCGACTGCTCAGGCCAAATATGCATCTTGTCACGTCCGTTTCAGGCAAACAAAAGGACAAATACTAAAATATGATCAAGCTTCACTGCATCGAAAAAGCACTGTGGTAAAGCCAGCATGAGCAGAAGAGCACTACATGATACGAAATGAACTCATGCCCAGGCCACTTGTGCATCAAACAAATATAATCATTTGCGACTGCTCAGGCCAAATATGCATCTTGGCACGTCCGTTTCTGGCAAACAAAAGGACAAATACTTAAATTTGATGAAGCTTCACTGCAACGGAAAAGCACGGCGGTAATGCCAGCGTGAGCAGAAGAGCATTACATGATACGAAATGAACGCATGCACAGGCCACTTGTGCATCAATGAAATATAAGCATATGCGACTGCTCAGGCCAAATATGCATCTTGACATGTCTGTTTCAGGGAGACAAAAAAACAATTACCAAGAGATGATTAGGCTTCCCTGCATTGCGAAAGCACTGCAGTAAAGCAAGCGTGAGAACAAGAGCATTACTTAATAAGAAATGAACGCATGCCCACGCCACTTGTGCATCAAACAAATATAAGCATTTGCGACTGCACAGGCCAAATATGCATCTTGGCACGTCCGTTTTAGGGAGACAATAAGACAATTACCAAAAAATAATTAAGCTTCACTGGATCGAAAAAGCACTGCGGTAAAACCAGCATGAGCAGAAGAGCATTACATGATACGAAATGAATGCATGCACAGGCCACTTGTGCATCAAACAAATATAAGCATTTGCGACTGCTCAGGCCAAATATGCATCTTGGCACGTCCGTTTCAGGCAAACAAAAGGACAAATACCTAAATTTGATGAAGCTTTACTGCATCGCAAAAGCACTGCGGTAATGCCAGCGTGAGCAGAAGAGCATTACATAATACGAAATGAACGCATGCGCAGGCCACTTGTGCATCAAACAAACATAAGCATTTGCGCCTGCTCAGACCATATATGCAACTTGGCACGTTCGTTTCAGGGAGACAAAAAGACCATTACCAAAAGCTGATTTAGCTTCACTGCATAGCCAAAGCACTGCGGTAAAACCAGCATGAGCAGAAGAGCATTACATGATACGAAATGAATGCATCCACAGGCCACTTGTGCATCAAACAAATATAAGCATTTGCGACTGCTCAGGCCAAATATGCATCTTGGCACGTCCGTTTCAGGCAAACAAAAGGACAAATACCTAAATTTGATGAAGCTTTACTGCATCGCAAAAGCACTGCGGTAATGCCAGCGTGAGCAGAAGAGCATTACATAATACGAAATGAACGCATGCTTAGGCCACTTGTGCATCAAACAAACATAAGCATTTGCGCCTGCTCAGACCATATATGCATCTTAGCACGTCCAAGTTAGGGAGACAGTAAGACAATTACCAAAACATTATTAAGCTTCACTGGATCAAAAAAGCACTGCGGTAAAGCCAGCGTGAACAGAAGAGCATTATATGATACGAAATGAACGCATGCACAGGCCAATTGTGCATCAAACAAATATAAGCATTTGCGACTGCTCAGGCCAAATATGCAACTTGGCACGTTCGTTTCAGGGAGACAAAACGACAATTACCAAAAGCTGATTAAGCTTCACTGCATTGCCAAAGCACTGCGGTAAAACCAGCATGAGCAGAAGAGCATCACATGATACGAAATGAACACATGCACAGGCCACTTGTGCATCAAAGAAATATAAGCATTTGCGACTGCTCAAGCCAAATATGCATCTTGGCACGTCCGTTTCAGGCAAACAAAAGGACAAATACTTAAATTTGATGAAGCTTCACTGCAACGCAAAAGCACTGCGGTAATGCCAGCCTGAGCAGAAGAGCATTACATGATACGAATTGAACGCATGCACAGGCCACTTGTGCATCAATATAATATAAGCATTTGCGACTGCTCAGGCCAAATATGCATCTTGACATGTTCGTTTCAGGGAGACAAAAAAACAATTACCAAGAGATGATTAGGCTTCACTGCATTGCGAAAGCACTGCAGTAAAGCAAGCGTGAGAACAAGAGCATTACTTAATACGAAATGAACGCATGCCCACGCCACTTGTGCATCAAACAAATATAAGCATTTGCGACTGCACAGGCCAAATATGCAACTTGGCACGTTCGTTTCAGGGAGCCAAAAGACAATTACCAAAAGCTGATTTAGCTTCACTGCATAGCCAAAGCACTGCGGTAAAACTTGCACGAGCAGAAGAGCATTACATGATACAAAATGAATGCATGCACAGGCCACTTGTGCATCAAACAAATATAAGCATTTGCGACTGCTCAGGCCAAATATGCATCTTGGCATGTCCGTCTCAGACAAACGAAAAGACAAATACTAAAATATGATCAAGCTTCACTGCATCAAAAAAGCACTGCGGTAAAGCCAGCTTGAGCAGAAGAGCATTACATGTTACGAAATGAACGCATGCACAGGCCAATTGGGCATCAAACAAATATAAGCATTTGCGACTGCTCAGGCCAAATATGCATCTTGGCACGTCCGTTTCACGGAGACAAAAAGACAGCTACCAAAAGATAATTAAGCTTCACTGCATCGCGAAAGCACTGCGGTAAAGCCACTGTGAGCAGAAAAGCATTATATGATACCAAATGAACGCATGCTAAGGCCACTTGTGCAACAACAAATATAAGCATTTGCGACTGCTCAGGCCAAATATGCATCTTGGCATGTCCGTCTCAGACAAACGAAAAGACAAATACTAAAATATGATCAAGCTTCACTGCATCGAAAAAGCACTGCGGTAAAGCCAGCGTGAGCAGAAGAGCATTACATGATACGAAATGAACGCATGCACAGGCCACTTGGGCATCAATCAAATATAAGCATTTGCGACTGCTCAGGCCAAATATGCATCTTGGCA
Source organism: Rhipicephalus microplus (assembly GCF_043290135.1). Lineage (NCBI taxonomy): Eukaryota > Metazoa > Arthropoda > Arachnida > Ixodida > Ixodidae > Rhipicephalus > Rhipicephalus microplus. Next base: position 243,147,238 of record NC_134703.1, read on the forward strand.
CGTTCGCTTCAGGGAGACAAAAAGACAATTACCAAAAGATGATTAAGCTTCACTGCATCGAAAAAGCACTGCGGTAATGCCAGCATGAGCAGAAGAGACCTACATGATACGAAATGAACGCATGCCCAGGCCACTTGTGCATCAAACAAATATAGGCATTTGCAACTGCTGAGGCCAAATATGCGTCTTGGTACGTCCGTTTCAGGGAGACAAAAAGAAAATTACCAAAGGATGATTAAGCTTCACTGCATCGCGAAAGCACTGCGGTAAAACCAGAGTGAGCAGAAGAGCATTACATGATACGAAATGAACGCATGCACAGGCCACTTGTGCATCAAACAAATATAAGCATTTGCATCTGCTCAGGCCATATATGCATCTTGGCACGTCCAAGTTAGGGAGACAGTAAGACAATTACCAAAACATTATTAAGCTTCACTGGATCGAAAAAGCACTGCGGAAAAGCCAGCGTGAACAGAAGGGCAATATATGATACGAAATGAACGCATGCACAGGCCAATTGTGCATCAAACCAATATAAGCATTTGCGACTGCTCAGGCCAAATATGCAACTTGGCACGTTCGTTTCAGGGAGACAAAACGACAATTACCAAAAGCTGAATAAGCTTCACTGCATATCTAAAGCACTGCGGTAAAACCAGCATGAGCAGAAAGCATCACATGATACGAAATGAACGCATGCACAGGCCAATTGTGCATCAAACAAATATAAGCATTTGCGACTGCTCAGGCCAAATATGCAACTTGGCACGTTCGTTTCAGGGAGACAAAACAACAATTACCGAAAGCTGATTAAGCTTCACTGCATATCCAAAGCACTGCGGTAAAACCAGCATGAACAGAAAGCATTACATGATACGAAATGAACGCATGCACAGGCCACTTGTGCATCAAACAAATATAAGCATTTGCGACTGCTCAGGCCAAACATGCATCTTGGCACGTTCGTTTCAGGCAAACAAAAGGACAAATACTTAAATAAGATCAAGCTTCACTGCATCGCAAAAGCACTGCGGTAAAGCCAGTCTGAGCAGAAGAGCATGGCACGATACGAAATGAACGCATGCACAGGCCACTTGTGCATCAAACAAATATAAGCATTTGCGACTGCTCAGGCCAATTAAGCATCTTGGCACATCCGTTTCAGGGAGACAAAAAACAATTACCAAGAGATGATTAGGCTTCACTGCATTGCGAAAGCACTGCAGTAAAGCAAGCGTGAGAACAAGAGCATTACTTAATACGAAATGAACGCATGCCCACGCCACTTGTGCATCAAACAAATATAAGCATTTGCGACTGTTCGGGCCAAATGTGCAACTTGGCACATTCGTTTCAGGGAGACAAAACTACAATTACCAAAAGCTGATTAAGCTTCACTGGATCGAAAAAGCACTGCGGTAAAGCCAGCGTGAACAGTAGAGCATTACATGATACGAAATGAACGCACGCACAAGCCACTTGTGCATAAAATATAAGCATTTCCGACTGCTCAGGCCAAATATGCATCTTGGCACGTCCGTTTCATGGAGACAAAAAGACAATTACCAAAAGATGATTAAGCTTCACTGCATCGCGAAAGCACTGCGGTAAAGCCACGGTGAGCAGAAAAGCATTACATGATACCAAATGAACGCATGCTCAGGCCACTTGTGCATCAACAAATATAAGCATTTGCGACTGCTCAGGCCAAATATGCATCTTGGCACGTTCGTTTCAGGGAGACAAAAAGACAATTACCAAAAGATGATTAAGCTTCACTGCATTGAAAAAGCACTGCGGTAAAGCCGGCATGAGCAGAAGAGACCTACATGATACGAAATGAACGCATGCCCAGGCCACTTGTGTATCAAACAAATATAGGCATTTGGAACTGCTGAGGCCAAATATGCGTCTTGGCACGTCCGTTTCAGGGAGACAAAAAGAAAATTACCAAAGGATGATTAAGCTTCACTGCATCGCGATAGCACTGCGTTAAATCCAGCGTGAGCAGAAGAGCATTACATGATACGAAATAAACGCATGCACAGGCCACTTGTGCATCAAACTAAGATAAGCATTTGCGATGGCTCAGGCAAAATATGCATCTTGGCACGTCCGTTTCAGGCAAACAAAAGGACAAATACTTAAATTTGATGAAGCTTTACTGCATCGCAAAAGCACTGCGGTAATGCCAGCGTGAGCAGAAGAGCATTACATGATACGAAATGAACGCATGCACAGGCAACTTGTGCATCAAACAAATATAAGCATTTGCGACTGCTCAGGCCAAATATGCATCTTGACATGTCCGTTTCAGGGAGACAATAAAACAATTACCAAGAGATGATTAGGCTTCAATGCATTACGAAAGCACTGCAGTTAAGCAAGCGTGAGAACAAGGGCATTACTTAATACGAAATGAACGCATGCCCACGCCACTTGTGCATCAAACAAATATAAGCATTTGCGACTGTACAGGCCAAATATGCATCTTGGCACGTCCGTTTCTGGCAAAAAAAAGGACAAATACTTAAATATGACCAATCTTCACTGCATTGCAAAAGCACTGCGGTAAAGCCAGCGTGAGCAGAAGAGCATTACAAGATATGAAATGAACGCATGCACAGGCCACTTGTGCATCAAACAAATATAAGCATTTGCGACTGCTCAGGCCAAATATGCATCTTGGCACGTCCGTTTCTGGCAAAAAAAAGGACAAATACTTAAATATGACCAATCTTCACTGCATTGCAAAAGCACTGCGGTAAAGCCAGCGTGAACAGAAGAGCATTACATGGTACGAAATGAACGCATGCACAAGCCACTTGTGCATCAAACAAATATAAGCATTTTCCACTTTTCGGGCCAAATGTGCAACTTGGCACGTTCGTTTCAGGGAGACAAAACTACAATTACCAAAAGCTGATTAAGCTTCACTGGATCGAAAAAGCACTGCGCTAAAGCCAGCGTGAGCAGAAGAGCATTACATGATACGAAATGAACGCATGCACAGGCCACTTGTGCATCAAACAAATATAAGCATTTTCCACTTTTCGGGCCAAATGTGCAACTTGGCACGTTCGTTTCAGGGAGACAAAACTACAATTACCAAAAGCTGATTAAGCTTCACTGGATCGAAAAAGCACTGCGGTAAAGCCAGCGTGAGCAGAAGAGCATTACATGATACGAAATGAACGCATGCACAGGCCACTTGTGCATCAAACAAATATAAGCATTTGCGACTGCTCAGGCCAAATATGCATCTTGTCACGTCCGTTTCAGGCAAACAAAAGGACAAATACTAAAATATGATCAAGCTTCACTGCATCGAAAAAGCACTGTGGTAAAGCCAGCATGAGCAGAAGAGCACTACATGATACGAAATGAACTCATGCCCAGGCCACTTGTGCATCAAAAAAATATAATCATTTGCGACTGCTCAGGCCAAATATGCATCTTGGCACGTCCGTTTCTGGCAAACAAAAAGACAAATACTAAAATATGATCAAGCTTCACTGCATCGCAAAAGCACTGCGGTAAAGCCAGCATGAGCAGAAGAGCATTACATGATACGAAATGAATGCATGCACAGGGTATTTGTGCATCAAACAAATATAAGCATTTGCGATTGCTCAGGCCAAATATGCGTCTTGGCACGTCCGTTTCAGGGAGACAAAAAGAAAATTACCAAAGGATGATTAAGCTTCACTGCATCGCGATAGCACTGCGGTAAATCCAGCGTGAGCAGAAGAGCATTACATGATACGAAATAAACGCATGCACAGGCCACTTGTGCATCAAACTAAGATAAGCATTTGCGATGGCTCAGGCAAAATATGCATCTTGGCACGTCCGTTTCAGGCAAACAAAAGGACAAATACTTAAATTTGATGAAGCTTTACTGCATCGCAAAAGCACTGCGGTAATGCCAGCGTGAGCAGAAGAGCATTACATGATACGAAATGAACGCATGCACAGGCCACTTGTGCATCAATGAAATATAAGCATTTGCGACTGCTCAGGCCAAATATGCATCTTGACATGTCTGTTTCAGGGAGACAAAAAAACAATTACCAAGAGATGATTAGGCTTCCCTGCATTGCGAAAGCACTGCAGTAAAGCAAGCGTGAGAACAAGAGCATTACTTAATAAGAAATGAACGCATGCCCACGCCACTTGTGCCTAAAACAAATATAAGCATTTGCGACTGCACAGGCCAAATATGCATCTTGGCACGTCCGTTTTAGGGAGACAATAAGACAATTACCAAAAAATAATTAAGCTTCACTGGATCGAAAAAGCACTGCGGTAAAGCCAGCGTGAACAGAAGAGCGTTACATAATACGAAATGAACGCATGGACAGGCCACTTGTGCATCAAACTAAGATAAGCATTTGCGATGGCTCAGGCAAAATATGCATCTTGGCACGTCCGTTTCAGGCAAACAAAAGGACAAATACTTAAATTTGATGAAGCTTTACTGCATCGCAAAAGCACTGCGGTAATGCCAGCGTGAGCAGAAGAGCATTACATGATACGAAATGAACGCATGCACAGGCCACTTGTGCATCAATGAAATATAAGCATTTGCGACTGCTCAGGCCAAATATGCATCTTGACATGTCCGTTTCAGGGAGACAATAAAACAATTACCAAGAGATGATTAGGCTTCAATGCATTACGAAAGCACTGCAGTTAAGCAAGCGTGAGAACAAGGGCATTACTTAATACGAAATGAACGCATGCCCACGCCACTTGTGCATCAAACAAATATAAGCATTTGCGACTGCACAGGCCAAATATGCATCTTGGCACGTCCGTTTCTGGCAAACAAAAGGACAAATACTTAAATATGACCAATCTTCACTGCATTGCAAAAGCACTGCGGTAAAGCCAGCGTGAGCAGAAGAGCATTACAAGATATGAAATGAACGCATGCACAGGCCACTTGTGCATCAAACAAATATAAGCATTTGCGACTGCTCAGGCCAAATATGCATCTTGGCACGTCCGTTTCTGGCAAACAAAAGGACAAATACTTAAATATGACCAATCTTCACTGCATCGCAAAATTCACTGCGGTAAAGCCACCGTGAACAGAAGAGCATTACATGGTACGAAATGAACGCATGCACAAGCCACTTGTGCATCAAACAAATATAAGCATTTTCCACTTTTCGGGCCAAATGTGCAACTTGGCACGTTCGTTTCAGGGAGACAAAACTACAATTACCAAAAGCTGATTAAGCTTCACTGGATCGAAAAAGCACTGCGCTAAAGCCAGCGTGAGCAAAAGAGCATTACATGATACGAAATGAACGCATGCACAGGCCACTTGTGCATCAAACAAATATAAGCATTTTCCACTTTTCGGGCCAAATGTGCAACTTGGCACGTTCGTTTCAGGGAGACAAAACTACAATTACCAAAAGCTGATTAAGCTTCACTGGATCGAAAAAGCACTGCGGTAAAGCCAGCGTGAGCAGAAGAGCATTACATGATACGAAATGAACGCATGCACAGGCCACTTGTGCATCAAACAAATATAAGCATTTGCGACTGCTCAGGCCAAATATGCATCTTGTCACGTCCGTTTCAGGCAAACAAAAGGACAAATACTAAAATATGATCAAGCTTCACTGCATTGCAAAAGCACTGCGGTAAAGCCAGCATGAGCAGAAGAGCATTACATGATATGAAATGAATGCATGCACAGGGTATTTGTGCATCAAACAAATATAAGCATTTGCGATTGCTCAGGCCAAATATGCGTCTTGGCACGTCCGTTTCAGGGAGACAAAAAGAAAATTACCAAAGGATGATTAAGCTTCACTGCATCGCGATAGCACTGCGGTAAAGCCAGCGTGAGCAGAAGAGCATTACATGATACGAAATGAACGCATGCACAGGCCACTTGTGCATCAAACAAATATAAGCATTTGCGACTGCTCAGGCCAAATATGCATCTTGTCACGTCCGTTTCAGGCAAACAAAAGGACAAATACTAAAATATGATCAAGCTTCACTGCATTGCAAAAGCACTGCGGTAAAGCCAGCGTGAACAGAAGAGCGTTACATAATACGAAATGAACGCATGGACAGGCCACTTGTGCATCAAACAAATATAAACATTCGCGACTGCTCAGGCCAAATATGCAACTTGGCACGTTCGTTTCAGGGAGACAAAAAGACAATTACCAAAAGCTGATTTAGCTTCACTGCATAGCCAAAGCACTGCGGTAAAACCAGCATGAGCAGAAGAGCATTACATGATACGAAATGAATGCATGCACAGGCCACTTGTGCATCAAACAAATATAAGCATTTGCGACTGCTCAGGCCAAATATGCATCTTGGCACGTCCGTTTCAGGCAAACAAAAGGACAAATACCTAAATTTGATGAAGCTTTACTGCATCGCAAAAGCACTGCGGTAATGCCAGCGTGAGCAGAAGAGCATTACATAATACGAAATGAACGCATGCACAGGCCACTTGTGCATCAAACAAACATAAGCATTTGCGCCTGCTCAGACCATATATGCATCTTAGCACGTCCAAGTTAGGGAGACAGTAAGACAATTACCAAAACATTATTAAGCTTCACTGGATCAAAAAAGCACTGCGGTAAAGCCAGCGTGAACAGAAGAGCATTATATGATACGAAATGAACGCATGCACAGGCCAATTGTGCATCAAACAAATATAAGCATTTGCGACTGCTCAGGCCAAATATGCAACTTGGCACGTTCGTTTCAGGGAGACAAAACGACAATTACCAAAAGCTGATTAAGCTTCACTGCATTGCCAAAGCACTGCGGTAAAACCAGCATGAGCAGAAGAGCATCACATGATACGAAATGAACACATGCACAGGCCACTTGTGCATCAAAGAAATATAAGCATTTGCGACTGCTCAAGCCAAATATGCATCCTGGCACGTCCGTTTCAGGCAAACAAAAGGACAAATACTTAAATTTGATGAAGCTTCACTGCAACGCAAAAGCACTGCGGTAATGCCAGCGTGAGCAGAAGAGCATTACATGATACGAATTGAACGCATGCACAGGCCACTTGTGCATCAATCAAATATAAGCATTTGCGACTGCTCAGGCCAAATATGCATCTTGACATGTTCGTTTCAGGGAGACAAAAAAACAATTACCAAGAGATGATTAGGCTTCACTGCATTGCGAAAGCACTGCAGTAAAGCAAGCGTGAGAACAAGAGCATTACTTAATACGAAATGAACGCATGCCCACGCCACTTGTGCATCAAACAAATATAAGCATTTGCGACTGCACAGGCCAAATATGCAACTTGGCACGTTCGTTTCAGGGAGCCAAAAGACAATTACCAAAAGCTGATTTAGCTTCACTGCATAGCCAAAGCACTGCGGTAAAACTTGCACGAGCAGAAGAGCATTACATGATACAAAATGAATGCATGCACAGGCCACTTGTGCATCAAACAAATATAAGCATTTGCGACTGCTCAGGCCAAATATGCATCTTGGCATGTCCGTCTCAGACAAACGAAAAGACAAATACTAAAATATGATCAAGCTTCACTGCATCAAAAAAGCACTGCGGTAAAGCCAGCTTGAGCAGAAGAGCATTACATGTTACGAAATGAACGCATGCACAGGCCAATTGGGCATCAAACAAATATAAGCATTTGCGACTGCTCAGGCCAAATATGCATCTTGGCACGTCCGTTTCATGGAGACAAAAAGACAGTTACCAAAAGATAATTAAGCTTCACTGCATCGCGAAAGCACTGCGGTCAAGCCACTGTGAGAAGAAAAGCATTATATGATACGAAATGAACGCATGCTAAGGCCACTTGTGCAACAACAAATATAAGCATTTGCGACTGCTCAGGCCAAATATGCATCTTGGCATGTCCGTCTCAGACAAACGAAAAGACAAATACTAAAATATGATCAAGCTTCACTGCATCGCGAAAGCACTGCGGTAAAGCCACGGTGAGCAGAAAAGCATTACATGATACCAAATGAACGCATGCTCAGGCCACTTGTGCATCAACAAATATAAGCATTTGCGACTGCTCAGGCCAAATATGCATCTTGGCACGTTCGTTTCAGGGAGACAAAAAGACAATTACCAAAAGATGATTAAGCTTCACTGCATTGAAAAAGCACTGCGGTAAAGCCGGCATGAGCAGAAGAGACCTACATGATACGAAATGAACGCATGCCCAGGCCACTTGTGTATCAAACAAATATAGGCATTTGGAACTGCTGAGGCCAAATATGCGTCTTGGCACGTCCGTTTCAGGGAGACAAAAAGAAAATTACCAAAGGATGATTAAGCTTCACTGCATCGCGATAGCACTGCGGTAAATCCAGCGTGAGCAGAAGAGCATTACATGATACGAAATAAACGCATGCACAGGCCACTTGTGCATCAAACTAAGATAAGCATTTGCGATGGCTCAGGCAAAATATGCATCTTGGCACGTCCGTTTCAGGCAAACAAAAGGACAAATACTTAAATTTGATGAAGCTTTACTGCATCGCAAAAGCACTGCGGTAATGCCAGCGTGAGCAGAAGAGCATTACATGATACGAAATGAACGCATGCACAGGCAACTTGTGCATCAAACAAATATAAGCATTTGCGACTGCTCAGGCCAAATATGCATCTTGACATGTCCGTTTCAGGGAGACAATAAAACAATTACCAAGAGATGATTAGGCTTCAATGCATTACGAAAGCACTGCAGTTAAGCAAGCGTGAGAACAAGGGCATTACTTAATACGAAATGAACGCATGCCCACGCCACTTGTGCATCAAACAAATATAAGCATTTGCGACTGTACAGGCCAAATATGCATCTTGGCACGTCCGTTTCTGGCAAAAAAAAGGACAAATACTTAAATATGACCAATCTTCACTGCATTGCAAAAGCACTGCGGTAAAGCCAGCGTGAGCAGAAGAGCATTACAAGATATGAAATGAACGCATGCACAGGCCACTTGTGCATCAAACAAATATAAGCATTTGCGACTGCTCAGGCCAAATATGCATCTTGGCACGTCCGTTTCTGGCAAAAAAAAGGACAAATACTTAAATATGACCAATCTTCACTGCATTGCAAAAGCACTGCGGTAAAGCCAGCGTGAACAGAAGAGCATTACATGGTACGAAATGAACGCATGCACAAGCCACTTGTGCATCAAACAAATATAAGCATTTTCCACTTTTCGGGCCAAATGTCCAACTTGGCACGTTCGTTTCAGGGAGACAAAACTACAATTACCAAAAGCTGATTAAGCTTCACTGGATCGAAAAAGCACTGCGCTAAAGCCAGCGTGAGCAGAAGAGCATTACATGATACGAAATGAACGCATGCACAGGCCACTTGTGCATCAAACAAATATAAGCATTTTCCACTTTTCGGGCCAAATGTGCAACTTGGCACGTTCGTTTCAGGGAGACAAAACTACAATTACCAAAAGCTGATTAAGCTTCACTGGATCGAAAAAGCACTGCGGTAAAGCCAGCGTGAGCAGAAGAGCATTACATGATACGAAATGAACGCATGCACAGGCCACTTGTGCATCAAACAAATATAAGCATTTGCGACTGCTCAGGCCAAATATGCATCTTGTCACGTCCGTTTCAGGCAAACAAAAGGACAAATACTAAAATATGATCAAGCTTCACTGCATCGAAAAAGCACTGTGGTAAAGCCAGCATGAGCAGAAGAGCACTACATGATACGAAATGAACTCATGCCCAGGCCACTTGTGCATCAAAAAAATATAATCATTTGCGACTGCTCAGGCCAAATATGCATCTTGGCACGTCCGTTTCTGGCAAACAAAAAGACAAATACTAAAATATGATCAAGCTTCACTGCATCGCAAAAGCACTGCGGTAAAGCCAGCATGAGCAGAAGAGCATTACATGATACGAAATGAATGCATGCACAGGGTATTTGTGCATCAAACTAAGATAAGCATTTGCGATGGCTCAGGCAAAATATGCATCTTGGCACGTCCGTTTCAGGCAAACAAAAGGACAAATACTTAAATTTGATGAAGCTTTACTGCATCGCAAAAGCACTGCGGTAATGCCAGCGTGAGCAGAAGAGCATTACATGATACGAAATGAACGCATGCACAGGCCACTTGTGCATCAATGAAATATAAGCATTTGCGACTGCTCAGGCCAAATATGCATCTTGACATGTCTGTTTCAGGGAGACAAAAAAACAATTACCAAGAGATGATTAGGCTTCCCTGCATTGCGAAAGCACTGCAGTAAAGCAAGCGTGAGAACAAGAGCATTACTTAATAAGAAATGAACGCATGCCCACGCCACTTGTGCATCAAACAAATATAAGCATTTGCGACTGCACAGGCCAAATATGCATCTTGGCACGTCCGTTTTAGGGAGACAATAAGACAATTACCAAAAAATAATTAAGCTTCACTGGATCGAAAAAGCACTGCGGTAAAGCCAGCGTGAACAGAAGAGCGTTACATAATACGAAATGAACGCATGGACAGGCCACTTGTGCATCAAACTAAGATAAGCATTTGCGATGGCTCAGGCAAAATATGCATCTTGGCACGTCCGTTTCAGGCAAACAAAAGGACAAATACTTAAATTTGATGAAGCTTTACTGCATCGCAAAAGCACTGCGGTAATGCCAGCGTGAGCAGAAGAGCATTACATGATACGAAATGAACGCATGCACAGGCCACTTGTGCATCAATGAAATATAAGCATTTGCGACTGCTCAGGCCAAATATGCATCTTGACATGTCCGTTTCAGGGAGACAATAAAACAATTACCAAGAGATGATTAGGCTTCAATGCATTACGAAAGCACTGCAGTTAAGCAAGCGTGAGAACAAGGGCATTACTTAATACGAAATGAACGCATGCCCACGCCACTTGTGCATCAAACAAATATAAGCATTTGCGACTGCACAGGCCAAATATGCATCTTGGCACGTCCGTTTCTGGCAAACAAAAGGACAAATACTTAAATATGACCAATCTTCACTGCATTGCAAAAGCACTGCGGTAAAGCCAGCGTGAGCAGAAGAGCATTACAAGATATGAAATGAACGCATGCACAGGCCACTTGTGCATCAAACAAATATAAGCATTTGCGATGCTCAGGCCAAATATGCATCTTGGCACGTCCGTTTCTGGCAAACAAAAGGACAAATACTTAAATATGACCAATCTTCACTGCATCGCAAAATTCACTGCGGTAAAGCCACCGTGAACAGAAGAGCATTACATGGTACGAAATGAACGCATGCACAAGCCACTTGTGCATCAAACAAATATAAGCATTTTCCACTTTTCGGGCCAAATGTGCAACTTGGCACGTTCGTTTCAGGGAGACAAAACTACAATTACCAAAAGCTGATTAAGCTTCACTGGATCGAAAAAGCACTGCGGTAAAGCCAGCGTGAGCAGAAGAGCATTACATGATACGAAATGAACGCATGCACAGGCCACTTGTGCATCAAACAAATATAAGCATTTGCGACTGCTCAGGCCAAATATGCATCTTGTCACGTCCGTTTCAGGCAAACAAAAGGACAAATACTAAAATATGATCAAGCTTCACTGCATCGCAAAAGCACTGCGGTAAAGCCAGCATGAGCAGAAGAGCATTACATGATATGAAATGAATGCATGCACAGGGTATTTGTGCATCAAACAAATATAAGCATTTGCGATTGCTCAGGCCAAATATGCGTCTTGGCACGTCCGTTTCAGGGAGACAAAAAGAAAATTACCAAAGGATGATTAAGCTTCACTGCATCGCGATAGCACTGCGGTAAATTCAGCGTGAGCAGAAGAGCATTACATGATACGAAATAAACGCATGCACAGGCCACTTGTGCATCAAACTAAGATAAGCATTTGCGATGGCTCAGGCAAAATATGCATATTGGCACGTCCGTTTCAGGCAAACAAAAGGACAAATACTTAAATTTGATGAAGCTTTACTGCATCGCAAAAGCACTGCGGTAATGCCAGCGTGAGCAGAAGAGCATTACATGATACGAAATGAACGCATGCACAGGCCACTTGTGCATCAATGAAATATAAGCATTTGCGACTGCTCAGGCCAAATATGCATCTTGACATGTCTGTTTCAGGGAGACAAAAAAACAATTACCAAGAGATGATTAGGCTTCCCTGCATTGCGAAAGCACTGCAGTAAAGCAAGCGTGAGAACAAGAGCATTACTTAATAAAAAATGAACGCATGTCCACGCCACTTGTGCATCAAACAAATATAAGCATTTGCGACTGCACAGGCCAAATATGCATCTTGGCACGTCCGTTTTAGGGAGACAATAAGACAATTACCAAAAAATAATTAAGCTTCACTGGATCGAAAAAGCACTGCGGTAAAGCCAGCGTGAACAGAAGAGCGTTACATAATACGAAATGAACGCATGGACAGGCCACTTGTGCATCAAACAAATATAAACATTCGCGACTGCTCAGGCCAAATATGCAACTTGGCACGTTCGTTTCAGGGAGACAAAAAGACAATTACCAAAAGCTGATTTAGCTTCACTGCATAGCCAAAGCACTGCGGTAAAACCAGCATGAGCAGAAGAGCATTACATGATACGAAATGAATGCATGCACAGGCCACTTGTGCATCAAACAAATATAAGCATTTGCGACTGCTCAGGCCAAATATGCATCTTGGCACGTCCGTTTCAGGCAAACAAAAGGACAAATACCTAAATTTGATGAAGCTTTACTGCATCGCAAAAGCACTGCGGTAATGCCAGCGTGAGCAGAAGAGCATTACATAATACGAAATGAACGCATGCACAGGCCACTTGTGCATCAAACAAACATAAGCATTTGCGCCTGCTCAGACCATATATGCATCTTAGCACGTCCAAGTTAGGGAGACAGTAAGACAATTACCAAAACATTATTAAGCTTCACTGGATCAAAAAAGCACTGCGGTAAAGCCAGCGTGAACAGAAGAGCATTATATGATACGAAATGAACGCATGCACAGGCCAATTGTGCATCAAACAAATATAAGCATTTGCGACTGCTCAGGCCAAATATGCAACTTGGCACGTTCGTTTCAGGGAGACAAAACGACAATTACCAAAAGCTGATTAAGCTTCACTGCATTGCCAAAGCACTGCGGTAAAACCAGCATGAGCAGAAGAGCATCACATGATACGAAATGAACACATGCACAGGCCACTTGTGCATCAAAGAAATATAAGCATTTGCGACTGCTCAAGCCAAATATGCATCTTGGCACGTCCGTTTCAGGCAAACAAAAGGACAAATACTTAAATTTGATGAAGCTTCACTGCAACGCAAAAGCACTGCGGTAATGCCAGCGTGAGCAGAAGAGCATTACATGATACGAATTGAACGCATGCACAGGCCACTTGTGCATCAATCAAATATAAGCATTTGCGACTGCTCAGGCCAAATATGCATCTTGACATGTTCGTTTCAGGGAGACAAAAAAACAATTACCAAGAGATGATTAGGCTTCACTGCATTGCGAAAGCACTGCAGTAAAGCAAGCGTGAGAACAAGAGCATTACTTAATACGAAATGAACGCATGCCCACGCCACTTGTGCATCAAACAAATATAAGCATTTGCGACTGCACAGGCCAAATATGCAACTTGGCACGTTCGTTTCAGGGAGCCAAAAGACAATTACCAAAAGCTGATTTAGCTTCACTGCATAGCCAAAGCACTGCGGTAAAACTTGCACGAGCAGAAGAGCATTACATGATACAAAATGAATGCATGCACAGGCCACTTGTGCATCAAACAAATATAAGCATTTGCGACTGCTCAGGCCAAATATGCATCTTGGCATGTCCGTCTCAGACAAACGAAAAGACAAATACTAAAATATGATCAAGCTTCACTGCATCAAAAAAGCACTGCGGTAAAGCCAGCTTGAGCAGAAGAGCATTACATGTTACGAAATGAACGCATGCACAGGCCAATTGGGCATCAAACAAATATAAGCATTTGCGACTGCTCAGGCCAAATATGCATCTTGGCACGTCCGTTTCATGGAGACAAAAAGACAGTTACCAAAAGATAATTAAGCTTCACTGCATCGCGAAAGCACTGCGGTCAAGCCACTGTGAGAAGAAAAGCATTATATGATACGAAATGAACGCATGCTAAGGCCACTTGTGCAACAACAAATATAAGCATTTGCGACTGCTCAGGCCAAATATGCATCTTGGCATGTCCGTCTCAGACAAACGAAAAGACAAATACTAAAATATGATCAAGCTTCACTGCATCGAAAAAGCACTGCGGTAAAGCCAGCGTGAGCAGAAGAGCATTACATGATACGAAATGAACGTATGCACAGGCCACTTGGGCATCAATCAAATATAAGCATTTGCGACTGCTCAGGCCAAATATGCATCTTGGCACGTTCGCTTCAGGGAGACAAAAAGACAATTACCAAAAGATGATTAAGCTTCACTGCATCGAAAAAGCACTGCGGTAATGCCAGCATGAGCAGAAGAGACCTACATGATACGAAATGAACGCATGCCCAGGCCACTTGTGCATCAAACAAATATAGGCATTTGCAACTGCTGAGGCCAAATATGCGTCTTGGTACGTCCGTTTCAGGGAGACAAAAAGAAAATTACCAAAGGATGATTAAGCTTCACTGCATCGCGAAAGCACTGCGGTAAAACCAGCGTGAGCAGAAGAGCATTACATGATACGAAATGAACGCATGCACAGGCCACTTGTGCATCAAACAAATATAAGCATTTGCATCTGCTCAGGCCATATATGCATCTTGGCACGTCCAAGTTAGGGAGACAGTAAGACAATTACCAAAACATTATTAAGCTTCACTGGATCGAAAAAGCACTGCGGAAAAGCCAGCGTGAACAGAAGGGCAATATATGATACGAAATGAACGCATGCACAGGCCAATTGTGCATCAAACAAATATAAGCATTTGCGACTGCTCAGGCCAAATATGCAACTTGGCACGTTCGTTTCAGGGAGACAAAACGACAATTACCAAAAGCTGAATAAGCTTCACTGCATATCCAAAGCACTGCGGTAAAACCAGCATGAGCAGAAAGCATCACATGATACGAAATGAACGCATGCACAGGCCAATTGTGCATCAAACAAATATAAGCATTTGCGACTGCTCAGGCCAAATATGCAACTTGGCACGTTCGTTTCAGGGAGACAAAACAACAATTACCGAAAGCTGATTAAGCTTCACTGCATATCCAAAGCACTGCGGTAAAACCAGCATGAGCAGAAAGCATTACATGATACGAAATGAACGCATGCACAGGCCACTTGTGCATCAAACAAATATAAGCATTTGCGACTGCTCAGACCAAACATGCATCTTGGCACGTTCGTTTCAGGCAAACAAAAGGACAAATACTTAAATAAGATCAAGCTTCACTGCATCGCAAAAGCACTGCGGTAAAGCCAGTCTGAGCAGAAGAGCATGGCACGATACGAAATGAACGCATGCACAGGCCACTTGTGCATCAAACAAATATAAGCATTTGCGACTGCTCAGGCCAATTAAGCATCTTGGCACATCCGTTTCAGGGAGACAAAAAACAATTACCAAGAGATGATTAGGCTTCACTGCATTGCGAAAGCACTGCAGTAAAGCAAGCGTGAGAACAAGAGCATTACTTAATACGAAATGAACGCATGCCCACGCCACTTGTGCATCAAACAAATATAAGCATTTGCGACTGTTCGGGCCAAATGTGCAACTTGGCACATTCGTTTCAGGGAGACAAAACTACAATTACCAAAGACTGATTAAGCTTCACTGGATCGAAAAAGCACTGCGGTAAAGCCAGCGTGAACAGTAGAGCATTACATGATACGAAATGAACGCACGCACAAGCCACTTGTGCATCAAATATAAGCATTTCCGACTGCTCAGGCCAAATATGCATCTTGGCACGTCCGTTTCATGGAGACAAAAAGACAATTACCAAAAGATGATTAGGCTTCACTGCATCGCGAAAGCACTGCGGTAAAGCCACGGTGAGCAGAAAAGCATTACATGATACCAAATGAACGCATGCTCAGGCCACTTGTGTATCAAACAAATATAGGCATTTGCAACTGCTGAGGCCAAATATGCGTCTTGGCACGTCCGTTTCAGGGAGACAAAAAGAAAATTACCAAAGGATGATTAAGCTTCACTGCATCGCGATAGCACTGCGGTAAATCCAGCGTGAGCAGAAGAGCATTACATGATACGAAATAAACGAATGCACAGGCCACTTGTGCATCAAACTAAGATAAGCATTTGCGATGGCTCAGGCAAAATATGCATCTTGGCACGTCCGTTTCAGGCAAACAAAAGGACAAATACTTAAATATGACCAATCTTCACTGCATCGCAAAATTCACTGCGGTAAAGCCACCGTGAACAGAAGAGCATTACATGGTACGAAATGAACGCATGCACAAGCCACTTGTGCATCAAACAAATATAAGCATTTTCCACTTTTCGGGCCAAATGTGCAACTTGACATGTCCGTTTCAGGGAGACAATAAAACAATTACCAAGAGATGATTAGGCTTCAATGCATTACGAAAGCACTGCAGTTAAGCAAGCGTGAGAACAAGGGCATTGTATATTACGAAATGAACGCATGCCCACGCCACTTGTGCATCAAACAAATATAAGCATTTGCGACTGCACAGGCCAAATATGCATCTTAGCACGTCCGTTTCTGGCAAACAAAAGGACAAATACTTAAATATGACCAATCTTCACTGCATTGCAAAAGCACTGCGGTAAAGCCAGCGTGAGCAGAAGAGCATTACAAGATATGAAATGAACGCATGCACAGGCCACTTGTGCATCAAACAAATATAAGCATTTGCGACTGCTCAGGCCAAATATGCATCTTGGCACGTCCGTTTCTGGCAAACAAAAAGACAAATACTTAAATATGACCAATCTTCACTGCATCGCAAAATTCACTGCGGTAAAGCCACCGTGAACAGAAGAGCATTACATGGTACGAAATGAACGCATGCACAAGCCACTTGTGCATCAAACAAATATAAGCATTTTCCACTTTTCGGGCCAAATGTGCAACTTGGCACGTTCGTTTCAGGGAGACAAAACTACAATTACCAAAAGCTGATTAAGCTTCACTGGATCGAAAAAGCACTGCGCTAAAGCCAGCGTGAGCAGAAGAGCATTACATAATACGAAATGAACGCATGCACAGGCCACTTGTGCATCAAACAAATATAAGCATTTTCCACTTTTCGGGCCAAATGTGCAACTTGGCACGTTCGTTTCAGGGAGACAAAACTACAATTACCAGAAGCTGATTAAGCTTCACTGGATCGAAAAAGCACTGCGGTAAAGCCAGCGTGAGCAGAAGAGCATTACATGATACGAAATGAACGCATGCACAGGCCACTTGTGCATCAAACAAATATAAGCATTTGCGACTGCTCAGGCCAAATATGCATCTTGGCACGTCCGTTTCTGGCAAACAAAAAGACAAATACTAAAATATGATCAAGCTTCACTGCATCGCAAAAGCACTGCGGTAAAGCCAGCATGAGCAGAAGAGCATTACATGATACGAAATGAATGCATGCACAGGGTATTTGTGCATCAAACAAATATAAGCATTTGCGATTGCTCAGGCCAAATATGCATCTTGGCATATCCGTTTCAGGCAAACAAAAGGACAAATACTTAAATATGATCAAGCTTCACTGCATCGCAAAAGCACTGCGGTAAAGCCAGCATGAGCAGAAGAGCATTACATGATACAAAATGAATGCATGCACAGGCCACTTGTGCATCAAACAAATATAAGCATTTGCGACTGCTCAGGCCAAATATGCATCTTGGCACGTCCGTTTCAGAGAGAGAAAAAGACAATTACCAAAAGATGATCAAGCTTCACTGCATCGAAAAAGCACTGCGGTAAAGCCAGCGTGAGCAGAAGAGCATTACATGATACGAAATGAACGCATGCCCAGGCCACTTGCGCATCAAAGAAAGGCATTTGCGGCTGCTCAGGCCAAATATGCATCTTGGCATATCCGTTTCAGGCAAACAAAAGGACAAATACTTAAATATGATCAAGCTTCACTGCATCGCAAAAGCACTGCGGTAAAGCCAGCATGAGCAGAAGAGCATTACATGATACGAAATGAATGCATGCACAGGCCACTTGTGCATCAAACAAATATAAGCATTTGCGACTGCTCAGGCCAAATATGCATCTTGGCACGTCCGTTTCAGAGAGAGAAAAAGACAATTACCAAAAGATGATCAAGCTTCACTGCATCGAAAAAGCACTGCGGTAAAGCCAGCGTGAGCAGAAGAGCATTACATGATACGAAATGAACGCATGCCCAGGCCACTTGCGCATCAAAGAAAGGCATTTGCGACTGCTCAGGCCAAATACGCATCTTGGCACGTCCGTTTCTGGCAAACAAAAGGACAAATACTTAAATATGATCAAGCTTCACTGCATCGCAAAAGCACTGCGGTAAAGCCAGCATGAGCAGAAGAGCATTACATGATACGAAATGAATGCATGCACAGGCCACTTGTGCATCAAACAAATATAAGCATTTGCGACTGCTCAGGCCAAATATGCATCTTGGCACGTCCGTTTCAGAGAGAGAAAAAGACAATTACCAAAAGATGATCAAGCTTCACTGCATCGAAAAAGCACTGCGGTAAAGCCAGCGTGAGCAGAAGAGCATTACATGATACGAAATGAACGCATGCCCAGGCCACTTGCGCATCAAAGAAAGGCATTTGCGACTGCTCAGGCCAAATACGCATCTTGGCACGTCCGTTTCTGGCAAACAAAAGGACAAATGCTAAAATATGATCAAGCTTCACTCCATCGAAAAAGTACTGCGGTAAAGCCAGCTTGAGCAAATAGTATTACATGATACGAAATGAACGCATGCACAGGCCACTTGTGCATCAAACAAATATAAGCATATGCGACTGCTCAGGCTAAATATGCATCTTGGCACGTCCGTTTCATTGAGACAAAAAGACAATAACCAAAAGGTGATTAAGCTTCACTGCATCGGGAAAGCACTGCGGTAAAGCCACCGTGAGCAGAAAAGCATTACATGATACGAAATAAACGCATGCACAGGCCACTTTTGCATCAAACAAATATAAGCATTTGCGACTGCTCAGGCCAAATATGCATCTTCGCACGTCCGTTTCGGGCAAACAAAAGGACAAATACTTAAATATGATCATGCTTCACTGCATCGCAAAAGCACTGCGGTAAAGCCAGCGTGAGCAGAAGAGCATTACATGATATGAAATTAACGCATGCACAGGCCACTTGTGCATCAAACAAATATAAGCATTTGCGACTGCTCAGGCCAATACGCATCTTGGCACGTCCGTTTCTGGCAAACAAAAGGACAAATACTAAAATATGATCAAGCTTCACTGCATCGAAAAACTACTGCGGTAAAGCCAGCTTGAGCAAATAGTATTACATCATACGAAATGAACGCATGCACAGGCCACTTTTGCATCAAACAAATATAAGCTTTCGCGACTGCTCAGGCTAAATATGCATCTTGGCACGTCCGTTTCATTGAGACAAAAAGACAATAACCAAAAGGTGATTAAGCTTCACTGCATCGGCAAAGCACTGCGGTAAAGCCACCGTGAGCAGAAAAGCATTACATGATACGAAATGAACGCATGCACAGGGTACTTGTGCATCAAACAAATATAAGCGTTTGCGATTGCTCAGGCCAAATATGCATCTTGGAATGTCCGTTTCAGGCAAACAAAAGGACAAATACTTAAATATGATCAAGCTTCACTGCCTCGCAAAAGCACTGCGGTAAAGCCAGCATGAGCAGAAGAGCATTACATGATATTAAATGAACGCATGCACAGGCCACTTGTGCATCAAACAAATATAAGCATTTGCGACTGCTCAGGCCAAATATGCATCTTGGCACGTGCGTTTCAGAGAGAGCAAAAAACAATTACCAAAAGATGATTAAGCTTCACTGCATCACGCAAGCACTGCGGTAAAGCGAGCATGAGCAGAAGAGCAATACATGATAGGAAATGAACGCATGCACAGGCCATTTGTGCATCAAACAAATATAAGCATTTGCGACTGCTCAGGCCAAATATGCATCTTGGCACGTCCGTTTCAGAAAACAAAAGGACAAATACTTAAATATGATTAAGCTTCACTGCATCGCAAAAGCACTGCGGTAAAGCCAGCGTGAGCAGAAGAGCAAGTTATGATACGAAGTGAACGCATGCACAGGCCACTTGTGCATCAAACAAATATAAGCATTTGCGACTGCTCAGGCCAAATATGCATCTTGGCACGTCCGTTTCAGGAAGACAAAAAGACAATTACCAAAAGATGACTATGCTTCACTGCATCGCGAAAGCACTGCGGTAAAGCCAGCGTGAGCAGAAGAGCATTACATGATACGAAATGAACGCATGCACAGACCTATTGTGCATCAAACAAATATAAGCATTTGCGACTGCACAGGCCAAATATGCATCTTGGCACGTCCGTTTTAGGGAGACAAAACGACAATTACCTAAAGCTGATTAAGCTTCACTGCATAGCCAAAGCACTGCGGTAAAACCAGCATGAGCAGAAGAGCATTACATGATACGAAATGAATGCAAGCACAGGCCACTTGTGCATCAAACATATAAGCATTTGCGACTGCTCAGGCCAAATATGTATCTTGGCATGTCCGTCTCAGACAAACAAAAAGACAAATACTAAAATATGATCAAGCTTTATTGCATCAAAAAAGCACTGCGGTAAAGCCATCGTGAGCAGAAGAGCATTACATGATACGAAAGAACGCATGCACAGGACACTTAGGCATCAAACAAATATAAGCATTTGCGACTGCTCAGGCCAAATATGCATCTTGGCACGTCCGTTTCAGAGAGAGAAAAAGACAATTACCAAAAGATGATCAAGCTTCACTGTATCGAAAAAGCACTGCGGTAAAGCCAGCGTGAGCAGAAGAGCATTACATGATACGAAATGAACGCATGCCCAGGCCACTTGCGCATCAAAGAAAGGCATTTGCGGCTACTCAAGCCAAATATGCATCTTGGCACGTCCATTTCACGAAAACAAAAGGACAAATACCTAAATATGATCAAGCTTCACTGCCTCGCAAAAGCACTGCGGTAAAGTCAGCTTGAGCAAATAGCATTACATGATACGAAATGAACGCATGCACAGGCCACTTGTGCATCAAACAAATATAAGCATATGCGACTGCTCAGGCTAAATATGCATCTTGGCACGTCCGTTTCATGGAGACAAAAAGACAATAACCAAAAGGTGATTAAGCTTCACTGCATCGCGAAAGCACTGCGGTAAAGCCACCATGAGCAGAAAAGCATTACATGATACGAAATTAACGCATGCACAGGCCACTTTTGCATCAAACAAATATAAGCATTTGCGACTGCTCAGGCCAAATATGCATCTTCGCACGTCCGTTTCGGGCAAACAAAAGGACAAATACTTAAATATGATCATGCTTCACTGCATCGCAAAAGCACGGCGGTAAAGCCAGCGTGAGCAGAAGAGCATTACATGTTACGAAATGAACGCATGCACAGGGTACTTGTGCATCAAACAAATATAAGCATTTGCGATTGCTCAGGCCAAATATGCATCTTGGCATGTCCGTTTCAGGCAAACAAAAGGACAAATACTTAAATATGATCAAGCTTCACTGCCTCGCAAAAGCACTGCGGTAAAGCCAGCATGAGCAGAAGAGCATTACATGATATGAAGTGAACACATGCACAGGCCACTTGTGCATCAAACAAATATAAGCATTTGCGACTGCTCAGGCCAAATATGCACCTTGGCACGTCCGTTTCAGGGAGATAAAAAGACAATTACCAAAAGATGACTATGCTTCACTGCATCGCGAAAGCACTGCGGTAAAGCCTGCGTGAGCAAAAGAGCATTACATGATACGAAATGAACGCATGCACAGACCACTTGTGCATCAAACAAATATAAGCATTTGCGACTGCACAGGCCAATTATGCATCTTGGCACGTCCGTTTTAGGGAGACAAAACGACAATTACCTAAAGCTGATTAAGCTTCACTGCATAGCCAAAGCACTGCGGTAAAACCAGCATGAGCAGAAGAGCATTACATGATACGAAATGAATGCAAGCACAGGCCACTTGTGCATCAAACATATAAGCATTTGCGACTGCTCAGGCCAAATATGCATCTTGGCATGTCCGTCTCAGACAAACGAAAGGACAAATACTAAAATATGATCAAGCTTCATTGCATCAAAAAAGCACTGCGGTAAAGACAGCGTGAGCAGAAGAGCATTACATGATATGAAATGAACGCATGCACAGGACACTTGGGCATCAAACAAATATAAGCATTTGCGACTGCTCAGACCAAATATGCATCTTGGCACGTCCGTTTCATGGAGACAAAAAGACAATTACCAAAAGATGATTAAGCTTCACTGCATCGCGAAAGCACTGCGGTAAAGCCACTGTGAGCAGAAAAGCATTACATGATACGAATTGAACGCATGCACAGGCCACTTGTGCATCAAACAAATATAAGCATTTGCGACTGCTCAGGCCAAATATGCATCTTGGCACGTTCATTTCAGGAAGACAAAAAGACACTTACCAAAAGATGATTAAGCTTCACTGCATCGAAAAAGCACTGCGGTAAAGCCAGCATGAGCAGAAGAGACCTACATGATACGAAATGAACGCATGCCCAGGCCACTTGTGCATCAAACATATATAGGCATTTGCGACTGCTCAGGCCAATATATGCACCTTGGCACGTCCGTTTCAGGGAAACAAAAAGAAAATTACCAAAAGTTGATTAAGCTTCACTGCATCGCGAAAGCACAGCGGTAAAACCAGCGTGAGCAGAAGAGCATTACATGATACGAAATGAACGCATGCACAGGCCACTTGTGCATCAAATAAAGATAAGCATTTGCGAAGGCTCAGGCAAAATATGCATCTTCGCACGTCCGTTTCAGGCAAACAAAAGGACAAATACTTAAATATGATCAAGCTTCACTGCCTCGCAAAAGCACTGCGGTAAAGCCAGCATGAGCGGAAGAGCATTACATGATATGAAGTGAACACATGCACAGGCCACTTGTGCATCAAACAAATATAAGCATTTGCGACTGCTCAGGCCAAATATGCACCTTGGCACGTCCGTTTCAGGGAGACAAAAAGACAATTACCAAAAGATGACTATGCTTCACTGCATCCGGAAAGCACTGCGGTAAAGCCACCGTGAGCAGAAAAGCATTACATGATACGAAATAAACGCACGCACAGGCCACTTTTGCATCAAACAAATATAAGCACTTGCGACTGCTCAGGCAAAATATGCATCTTCGCACGTCCGTTTCGGGCAAACAAAAGGACAAATACTTAAATATGATCATGCTTCACTGCATCGCAAAAGCACTGCGGTAAACCAGCGTGAGCAGAAGAGCATTACATGATATGAAATGAACGCATGCACAGGCCACTTGTGCATCAAACAAATATAAGCATTTGCGACTGCTCAGGCCAAATACGCATCTTGGCACGTCCGTTTCTGGCAAACAAAAGGACAAATACTAAAATATGATCAAGCTTTACTGCATCGAAAAAGTACTGCGGTAAAGCCAGCTTGAGCAAATAGTATTACATGATACGAAATGAACGCATGCACAGGCCACTTGTGCATCAAACAAATATAAGCATATGCGACTGCTCAGGCTAAATATGCATCTTGGCACGTCCGTTTCATTGAGACAAAAAGACAATAACCAAAAGGTGATTAAGCTTCACTGCATCGGGAAAGCACTGCGGTAAAGCCACCGTGAGCAGAAAAGCATTACATGATACGAAATGAACGCATGCACAGGGTACTTGTGCATCAAACAAATATAAGCATTTGCGATTGCTCTGGCCAAATATGCATCTTGGCATGTCCGTTTCAGGCAAACAAAAGGACAAATACTTAAATATGATCAAGCTTCACTGCCTCGCAAAAGCACTGCGGTAAAGCCAGCATGAGCAGAAGAGCATTACATGATATTAAATGAACGCATGCACTGGCCACTTGTGCATCAAACAAATATAAGCATTTGCGACTGCTCAGGCCAAATATGCATCTTGGCACGTTCATTTCAGGAAGACAAAAAGACACTTACCAAAAGATGATTAAGCTTCACTGCATCGAAAAAGCACTGCGGTAAAGCCAGCATGAGCAGAAGAGACCTACATGATACGAAATGAACGCATGCCCAGGCCACTTGTGCATCAAACATATATAGGCATTTGCGACTGCTCAGGCCAAATATGCACCTTGGCACGTTCGTTTCAGGGAGACAAAACGACAATTACCAAAAGCTGAATAAGCTTCACTGCATATCCAAAGCACTGCGGTAAAACCAGCATGAGCAGAAAGCATCACATGATACGAAATGAACGCATGCACAGGCCAATTGTGCATCAAACAAATATAAGCATTTGCGACTGCTCAGGCCAATTATGCAACTTGGCACGTTCGTTTCAGGGAGACAAAACGACAATTACCGAAAGCTGATTAAGCTTCACTGCATATCCAAAGCACTGCGGTAAAACCAGCATGAGCAGAAAGCATTACATGATACGAAATGAACGCATGCACAGGCCACTTGTGCATCAAACAATTATAAGCATTTGCGACTGCTCAGGCCAAATATGCATCTTGGCATTTTCGTTTCAGGGAAACAAAAGGACAAATACTTAAATAAGATCAAGCTTCACTGCATCGCAAAAGCACTGCGGTAAAGCCAGTCTGAGCAGAAGAGCATGGCATGATACGAAATGAACGCATGCACAGGCCACTTGTGCATCAAACAAATATAAGCATTTGCGACTGCTCAGGCCAAATAGGCATCTTGGCACATCCGTTTCAGGGAGACAAAAAAACAATTACCAAGAGATTATTAGGCTTCACTGCATTGCGAAAGCACTGCAGTAAAGCAAGCGTGAGAACAAGAGCATTACTTAATAAGAAATGAACGCATGCCCACGCCACTTGTGCATCAAACAAATATAAGCATTTGCGACTGCACAGGCCAAATATGCATCTTGGCACGTCCGTTTTAGGGAGACAATAAGACAATTACCAAAAGCTGATTTAGCTTCACTGCATAGCCAAAGCACTGCGGTAAAACCAGCATGAGCAGAAGAGCATTACTTGATACGAATTGAATGCATGCACAGGCCACTTGTGCATCAAATAAATATAAGCATTTGCGACTGCTCAGGCCAAATATGCATCTTGGCACGTCTGTTTCAGGCAAACAAAAGGACAAATACCTAAATTTGATGAAGCTTTACTGCATCGCAAAAGCACTGCGGTAATGCCAGCGTGAGCAGAAGAGCATTACATGATACGAAATGAACGCATGCACAGGCCACTTGTGCATTAAACAAATGTAAGCATTTGCGCCTGCTCAGACCATATATGCATCTTGGCACGTCCAAGTTAGGGAGACAGTAAGACAATTACCAAAACAATTATAAGCTTCACTGGATCGAAAAAGCACTGCGGTAAAGCCAGCGTGAACTGAAGAGCATTATATGATACGAAATGAACGCATGCACAGGCCAATTGTGCATCAAACAAATATAAGCATTTGCGACTGCTCAGGCCAAATATGCAACTTGGCACGTTCGTTTCAGAGAGTCAAAACGACAATTACCAAAAGCTGATTAAGCTTCACTGCATCGCCAAAGCACTGCGGTAAAACCAGCATGCGCAGAAGAGCATTACATGATACGAAATGAACGCATACACAGGCCACTTGTGCATCAAACAAATATAAGCATTTGCGACTGCTCAGGCCAAATATGCACCTTGGCACGTTCGTTTCAGGCAAACAAAAGGACAAATACTTAAATAAGATCAAGCTTCACTGCATCGCCAAAGCACTGCGGTAAAACCAGCATGAGCAGAACAGCATTACATGATACGAAATGAACGCATGCACAGGCCACTTGTGCATCAAACAAATATAAGCATTTGCGACAGCTCAAGCCAAATATGCATCTTGGCACGTCCGTTTCAGGCAAACAAAAGGACAGATACTTAAATTTGATGACGCTTCACTGCAACGCAAAAGCACGGCGGTAATGCCAGCGTGAGCAGAAGAGCATTACATGATACGAAATGAACGCATGCACAGGCCACTTGTGCATCAATCAAATATAAGCATTTGCGACTGCTCAGGCCAAATATGCATCTTGACATGTCTGTTTCAGGGAGACAAAAAAACAATTACCAAGAGATGATTAGGCTTCCCTGCATTGCGAAAGCACTGCAGTAAAGCAAGCGTGAGAACAAGAGCATTACTTAATAAGAAATGAACGCATGCCCACGCCACTTGTGCATCAAACAAATATAAGCATTTGCGACTGCACAGGCCAAATATGCATCTTGGCACGTCCGTTTTAGGGAGACAATAAGACAATTACCAAAAAATAATTAAGCTTCACTGGATCGAAAAAGCACTGCGGTAAAGCCAGCGTGAACAGAAGAGCGTTACATAATACGAAATGAACGCATGGACAGGCCACTTGTGCATCAAACAAATATAAACATTCGCGACTGCTCAGGCCAAATATGCAACTTGGCACGTTCGTTTCAGGGAGACAAAAAGACAATTACCAAAAGCTGATTTAGCTTCACTGCATAGCCAAAGCACTGCGGTAAAACCAGCATGAGCAGAAGAGCATTACATGATACGAAATGAATGCATGCACAGGCCACTTGTGCATCAAACAAATATAAGCATTTGCGACTGCTCAGGCCAAATATGCATCTTGGCACGTCCGTTTCAGGCAAACAAAAGGACAAATACCTAAATTTGATGAAGCTTTACTGCATCGCAAAAGCACTGCGGTAATGCCAGCGTGAGCAGAAGAGCATTACATAATACGAAATGAACGCATGCACAGGCCACTTGTGCATCAAACAAACATAAGCATTTGCGCCTGCTCAGACCATATATGCATCTTAGCACGTCCAAGTTAGGGAGACAGTAAGACAATTACCAAAACATTATTAAGCTTCACTGGATCAAAAAAGCACTGCGGTAAAGCCAGCGTGAACAGAAGAGCATTATATGATACGAAATGAACGCATGCACAGGCCAATTGTGCATCAAACAAATATAAGCATTTGCGACTGCTCAGGCCAAATATGCAACTTGGCACGTTCGTTTCAGGGAGACAAAACGACAATTACCAAAAGCTGATTAAGCTTCACTGCATTGCCAAAGCACTGCGGTAAAACCAGCATGAGCAGAAGAGCATCACATGATACGAAATGAACACATGCACAGGCCACTTGTGCATCAAAGAAATATAAGCATTTGCGACTGCTCAAGCCAAATATGCATCTTGGCACGTCCGTTTCAGGCAAACAAAAGGACAAATACTTAAATTTGATGAAGCTTCACTGCAACGCAAAAGCACTGCGGTAATGCCAGCGTGAGCAGAAGAGCATTACATGATACGAATTGAACGCATGCACAGGCCACTTGTGCATCAATCAAATATAAGCATTTGCGACTGCTCAGGCCAAATATGCATCTTGACATGTTCGTTTCAGGGAGACAAAAAAACAATTACCAAAAGATGATTAGGCTTCACTGCATTGCGAAAGCACTGCAGTAAAGCAAGCGTGATAACAAGAGCATTACTTAATACGAAATGAACGCATGCCCACGCCACTTGTGCATCAAACAAATATAAGCATTTGCGACTGCACAGGCCAAATATGCAACTTGGTACGTTCGTTTCAGGGAGCCAAAAGACAATTACCAAAAGGTGATTTAGCTTCACTGCATAGCCAAAGCACTGCGGTAAAACTTGCACGAGCAGAAGAGCATTACATGATACAAAATGAATGCATGCACAGGCCACTTGTGCATCAAACAAATATAAGCATTTGCGACTGCTCAGGCCAAATATGCATCTTGGCATGTCCGTCTCAGACAAACGAAAAGACAAATACTAAAATATGATCAAGCTTCACTGCATCAAAAAAGCACTGCGGTAAAGCCAGCGTGAGCAGAAGAGCATTACATGTTACGAAATGAACGCATGCACAGGCCAATTGGGCATCAAACAAATATAAGCATTTGCGACTGCTCAGGCCAAATATGCATCTTGGCACGTCCGTTTCATGGAGACAAAAAGACAGTTACTAAAAGATAATTAAGCTTCACTGCATCGCGAAAGCACTGCGGTAAAGCCACTGTAAGCAGAAAAGCATTATATGATACGAAATGAACGCATGCTAAGGCCACTTGTGCAACAACAAATATAAGCATTTGCGACTGCTCAGGCCAAATATGCATCTTGGCATGTCCGTCTCAGACAAACGAAAAGACAAATACTAAAATATGATCAAGCTTCACTGCATCGAAAAAGCACTGCGGTAAAGCCAGCGTGAGCAGAAGAGCATTACATGATACGAAATGAACGCATGCACAGGCCACTTGGGCATCAAACAAATATAAGCATTTGCGACTGCTCAGGCCAAATATGCATCTTGGCACGTTCGCTTCAGGGAGACAAAAAGACAATTACCAAAAGATGATTAAGCTTCACTGCATCGAAAAAGCACTGCGGTAATGCCAGCATGAGCAGAAGAGACCTACATGATACGAAATGAACGCATGCCCAGGCCACTTGTGCATCAAACAAATATAGGCATTTGCAACTGCTGAGGCCAAATATGCGTCTTGGTACGTCCGTTTCAGGGAGACAAAAAGAAAATTACCAAAGGATGATTAAGCTTCACTGCATCGCGAAAGCACTGCGGTAAAACCAGCGTGAGCAGAAGAGCATTACATGATACGAAATGAACGCATGCACAGGCCACTTGTGCATCAAACAAATATAAGCATTTGCATCTGCTCAGGCCATATATGCATCTTGGCACGTCCGTTTCATGGAGACAAAAAGACAATTACCAAAAGATGATTAAGCTTCACTGCATCGCGAAAGCACTGCGGTAAAGCCACGGTGAGCAGAAAAGCATTACATGATACCAAATGAACGCATGCTCAGGCCACTTGTGCATCAACAAATATAAGCATTTGCGACTGCTCAGGCCAAATATGCATCTTGGCACGTTCGTTTCAGGGAGACAAAAAGACAATTACCAAAAGATGATTAAGCTTCACTGCATTGAAAAAGCACTGCGGTAAAGCCGGCATGAGCAGAAGAGACCTACATGATACGAAATGAACGCATGCCCAGGCCACTTGTGCATCAAACAAATATAGGCATTTGCAACTGCTGAGGCCAAATATGCGTCTTGGCACGTCCGTTTCAGGGAGACAAAAAGAAAATTACCAAAGGATGATTAAGCTTCACTGCATCGCGATAGCACTGCGGTAAATCCAGCGTGAGCAGAAGAGCATTACATGATACGAAATAAACGCATGCTTAGGCCACTTGTGCATCAAACTAAGATAAGCATTTGCGATGGCTCAGGCAAAATATGCATCTTGGCACGTCCGTTTCAGGCAAACAAAAGGACAAATACTTAAATTTGATGAAGCTTTACTGCATCGCAAAAGCACTGCGGTAATGCCAGCGTGAGCAGAAGAGCATTACATGATACGAAATGAACGCATGCACAGGCAACTTGTGCATCAAACAAATATAAGCATTTGCGACTGCTCAGGCCAAATATGCATCTTGACATGTCCGTTTCAGGGAGACAATAAAACAATTACCAAGAGATGATTAGGCTTCAATGCATTACGGAAGCACTGCAGTAAATCAAGCGTGAGAACAAGGGCATTACTTAATACGAAATGAACGCATGCCCACGCCACTTGTGCATCAAACAAATATAAGCATTTGCGACTGCACAGGCCAAATATGCATCTTGGCACGTCCGTTTCTGGCAAACAAAAGGACAAATACTTAAATATGACCAATCTTCACTGCATCGCAAAAGCACTGCGGTAAAGCCAGCGTGAGCAGAAGAGCATTACAAGATATGAAATGAACGCATGCACAGGGTATTTGTGCATCAAACAAATATAAGCATTTGCGACTGCTCAGGCCAAATATGCATCTTGGCACGTCCGTTTCAGGCAAACAAAAGGACAAATACCTAAATTTGATGAAGCTTTACTGCAACGCAAAAGCACTGCGGTAATGCCAGCGTGAGCAGAAGAGCATTACATAATACGAAATGAACGCATGCACAGGCCACTTGTGCATCAAACAAACATAAGCATTTGCGCCTGCTCAGACCATATATGCATCTTAGCACGTCCAAGTTAGGGAGACAGTAAGACAATTACCAAAACATTATTAAGCTTCACTGGATCAAAAAAGCACTGCGGTAAAGCCAGCGTGAACAGAAGAGCATTATATGATACGAAATGAACGCATGCACAGGCCAATTGTGCATCAAACAAATATAAGCATTTACGACTGCTCAGGCCAAATATGCAACTTGGCACGTTCGTTTCAGGGAGACAAAACGACAATTACCAAAAGCTGATTAATCTTCACTGCATTGCCAAAGCACTGCGGTAAAACCAGCATGAGCAGAAGAGCATCACATGATACGAAATGAACACATGCACAGGCCACTTGTGCATCAAAGAAATATAAGCATTTGCGACTGCTCAAGCCAAATATGCATCTTGGCACGTCCGTTTCAGGCAAACAAAAGGACAAATACTTAAATTTGATGAAGCTTCACTGCAACGCAAAAGCACTGCGGTAATGCCAGCGTGAGCAGAAGAGCATTACATGATACGAATTGAACGCATGCACAGGCCACTTGTGCATCAATCAAATATAAGCATTTGCGACTGCTCAGGCCAAATATGCATCTTGACATGTTCGTTTCAGGGAGACAAAAAAACAATTACCAAGAGATGATTAGGCTTCACTGCATTGCGAAAGCACTGCAGTAAAGCAAGCGTGAGAACAAGAGCATTACTTAATACGAATTGAACGCATGCCCACGCCACATGTGCATCAAACAAATATAAGCATTTGCGACTGCACAGGCCAAATATGCAACTTGGCACGTTCGTTTCAGGGAGCCAAAAGACAATTACCAAAAGCTGATTTAGCTTCACTGCATAGCCAAAGCACGGCGGTAAAACTTGCACGAGCAGAAGAGCCTTACATGATACAAAATGAATGCATGCACAGGCCACTTGTGCATCAAACAAATATAAGCATTTGCGACTGCTCAGGCCAAATATGCATCCTGGCATGTCCGTCTCAGACAAACGAAAAGACAAATACTAAAATATGATCAAGCTTCACTGCATCAAAAAAGCACTGCGGTAAAGCCAACGTGAGCAGAAGAGCATTACATGTTACGAAATGAACGCATGCACAGGCCAATTGGGCATCAAACAAATATAAGCATTTGCGACTGCTCAGGCCAAATATGCATCTTGGCACGTCCGTTTCATGGAGACAAAAAGACAGTTACCAAAAGATAATTAAGCTTCACTGCTTCGCGAAAGCACTGCGGTAAAGCCACTGTGAGCAGAAAAGCATTATATGATACAAAATGAACGCATGCTAAGGCCACTTGTGCAACAACAAATATAAGCATTTGCGACTGCTCAGGCCAAATATGCATCTTGGCATGTCCGTCTCAGACAAACGAAAAGACAAATACTAAAATATGATCAAGCTTCACTGCATCGAAAAAGCACTGCGCTAAAGCCAGCGTGAGCAGAAGAGCATTACATGATACGAAATGAACGCATGCACAGGCCAGTTGGGCATCAAACAAATATAAGCATTTGCGACTGCTCAGGCCAAATATGCATCTTGGCACGTTCGCTTCAGGGAGACAAAAAGACAATTACCAAAAGATGATTAAGCTTCACTGCATCGAAAAAGCACTGCGGTAATGCCAGCATGAGCAGAAGAGACCTACATGATACGAAATGAACGCATGTCCAGGCCACTTGTGCATCAAACAAATATAGGCATTTGCAACTGCTGAGGCCAAATATGCGTCTTGGTACGTCCATTTCAGGGAGACAAAAAGAAAATTACCAAAGGATGATTAAGCTTCACTGCATCGCGAAAGCACTTCGGTAAAACCAGCGTGAGCAGAAGAGCATTACATGATACGAAATGAACGCATGCACAGGCCACTTGTGCATCAAACAAATATAAGCATTTGCATCTGCTCAGGCCATATATGCATCTTGGCACGTCCAAGTTAGGGAGACAGTAAGACAATTACCAAAACATTATTAAGCTTCACTGGATCGAAAAAGCACTGCGGAAAAGCCAGCGTGAACAGAAGAGCAATATATGATACGAAATGAACGCATGCACAGGCCAATTGTGCATCAAACAAATATAAGCATTTGCGACTGCTCAGGCCAAATATGCAACTTGGCACGTTCGTTTCAGGGAGACAAAACGACAATTACCAAAAGCTGAATAAGCTTCACTGCATATCCAAAGCACTGCGATAAAACCAGCATGAGCAGAAAGCATCACATGATACGAAATGAACGCATGCACAGGCCAATTGTGCATCAAACAAATATAAGCATTTGCGACTGCTCAGGCCAAATATGCAACTTGGCACGTTCGTTTCAGGGAGACAAAACAACAATTACCGAAAGCTGATTAAGCTTCACTGCATATCCAAAGCACTGCGGTAAAACCAGCATGAGCAGAAAGCATTACATGATACGAAATGAACGCATGCACAGGCCACTTGTGCATCAAACAAATATAAGCATTTGCGACTGCTCAGGCCAAACATGCATCTTGGCACGTTCGTTTCAGGCAAACAAAAGGACAAATACTTAAATAAGATCAAGCTTCACTGCATCGCAAAAGCACTGCGGTAAAGCCAGTCTGAGCAGGAGAGCATGGCACGATATGAAATGAACGCATGCACAGGCCACTTGTGCATCAAACAAATATAAGCATTTGCGACTGCTAAGGCCAATTAAGCATCTTGGCACATCCGTTTCAGGGAGACAAAAAACAATTACCAAGAGATGATTAGGCTTCACTGCATTGCGAAAGCACTGCAGTAAAGCAAGCGTGAGAACAAGAGCATTACTTAATACGAAATGAACGCATGCCCACGCCACTTGTGCATCAAACAAATATAAGCATTTGCGACTGTTCGGGCCAAATGTGAAACTTGGCACATTCGTTTCAGGGAGACAAAACTACAATTACCAAAAGCTGATTAAGCTTCACTGGATCGAAAAAGCACTGCGGTAAAGCCAGCGTGAACAGTAGAGCATTACATGATACGAAATGAACGCACGCACAAGCCACTTGTGCATCAAATATAAGCATTTCCGACTGCTCAGGCCAAATATGCATCTTGGCACGTCCGTTTCATGGAGACAAAAAGACAATTACCAAAAGATGATTAAGCTTCACTGCATCGCGAAAGCACTGCGGTAAAGCCACGGTGAGCAGAAAAGCATTACATGATACCAAATGAACGCATGCTCAGGCCACTTGTGCATCAACAAATATAAGCATTTGCGACTGCTCAGGCCAAATATGCATCTTTGCACGTTCGTTTCAGGGAGACAAAAAGACAATTACCAAAAGATGATTAAGCTTCACTGCATTGAAAAAGCACTGCGGTAAAGCCGGCATGAGCAGAAGAGACCTACATGATACGAAATGAACGCATGCCCAGGCCACTTGTGCATCAAACAAATATA
Source organism: Rhipicephalus microplus (assembly GCF_043290135.1). Classification (NCBI taxonomy): domain Eukaryota; kingdom Metazoa; phylum Arthropoda; class Arachnida; order Ixodida; family Ixodidae; genus Rhipicephalus; species Rhipicephalus microplus. The sequence goes on from NC_134703.1 coordinate 243,181,108, forward strand.
GGCATTTGCAACTGCTGAGGCCAAATATGCGTCTTGGCACGTCCGTTTCAGGGAGACAAAAAGAAAATTACCAAAGGATGATTAAGCTTCACTGCATCGCGATAGCACTGCCGTAAATCCAGCGTGAGCAGAAGAGCATTACATGATACGAAATAAACGCATGCACAGGCCACTTGTGCATCAAACTAAGATAAGCATTTGCGATGGCTCAGGCAAAATATGCATCTTGGCACGTCCGTTTCAGGCAAACAAAAGGACAAATACTTAAATTTGATGAAGCTTTACTGCATCGCAAAAGCACTGCAGTAAAGCAAGCGTGAGAACAAGGGCATTACTTAATACGAAATGAACGCATGCCCACGCCACTTGTGCATCAAACAAATATAAGCATTTGCGACTGCACAGGCCAAATATGCATCTTGGCACGTCCGTTTCTGGCAAACAAAAGGACAAATACTTAAATATGACCAATCTTCACTGCATTGCAAAAGCACTGCGGTAAAGCCAGCGTGAGCAGAAGAGCATTACAAGATATGAAATGAACGCATACACAGGCCACTTGTGCATCAAACAAATATAAGCATTTGCGACTGCTCAGGCCAAATATGCATCTTGGCACATCCGTTTCAGGGAGACAAAAAGACAATTACCGAAAGATGATTAAGCTTCACTGCATCGCAAAATTCACTGCGGTAAAGCCACCGTGAACAGAAGAGCATTACATGGTACGAAATGAACGCATGCACAAGCCACTTGTGCATCAAACAAATATAAGCATTTTCCACTTTTCGGGCCAAATGTGCAACTTGGCACGTTCGTTTCAGGGAGACAAAACTACAATTACCAAAAGCTGATTAAGCTTCACTGGATCGAAAAAGCACTGCCGTAAAGCCAGCGTGAGCAGAAGAGCATTACATGATACGAAATGAACGCATGCACAGGCCACTTGTGCATCAAACAAATATAAGCATTTGCGACTGCTCAGGCCAAATATGCATCTTGGCATTTTCGTTTCAGGGAAACAAAAGGACAAATACTTAAATAAGATCAAGCTTCACTGCATCGCAAAAGCACTGCGGTAAAGCCAGTCTGAGCAGAAGAGCATGGCATGATACGAAATGAACGCATGCACAGGCCACTTGTGCATCAAACAAATATAAGCATTTGCGACTGCTCAGGCCAAATAGGCATCTTGGCACATCCGTTTCAGGGAGACAAAAAACAATTACCAAGAGATTATTAGGCTTCACTGCATTGCGAAAGCACTGCAGTAAAGCAAGCGTGAGAACAAGAGCATTACTTAATAAGAAATGAACGCATGCCCACGCCACTTGTGCATCAAACAAATATAAGCATTTGCGACTGCACAGGCCAAATATGCATCTTGGCACGTCCGTTTTAGGGAGACAATAAGACAATTACCAAAAGCTGAATAAGCTTCACTGCATATCCAAAGCACTGCGGTAAAACCAGCATGAGCAGAAAGCATCACATGATACGAAATGAACGCATGCACAGGCCAATTGTGCATCAAACAAATATAAGCATTTGCGACTGCTCAGGCCAAATATGCAACTTGGCACGTTCGTTTCAGGGAGACAAAACAACAATTACCGAAAGCTGATTAAGCTTCACTGCATATCCAAAGCACTGCGGTAAAACCAGCATGAGCAGAAAGCATTACATGATACGAAATGAACGCATGCACAGGCCACTTGTGCATCAAACAAATATAAGCATTTGCGACTGCTCAGGCCAAACATACATCTTGGCACGTTCGTTTCAGGCAAACAAAAGGACAAATACTTAAATAAGATCAAGCTTCACTGCATCGCAAAAGCACTGCGGTAAAGCCAGTCTGAGCAGAAGAGCATGGCACGATACGAAATGAACGCATGCACAGGCCACTTGTGCATCAAACAAATATAAGCATTTGCGACTGCTCAGGCCAATTAGGCATCTTGGCACATCCGTTTCAGGGAGACAAAAAACAATTACCAAGAGATGATTAGGCTTCACTGCATTGCGAAAGCACTGCAGTAAAGCAAGCGTGAGAACAAGAGCATTACTTAATACGAAATGAACGCATGCCCACGCCACTTGTGCATCAAAAAAATATAAGCATTTGCGACTGTTCGGGCCAAATGTGCAACTTGGCACGTTCGTTTCAGGGAGACAAAACTACAATTACCAAAAGCTGATTAAGCTTCACTGGATCGAAAAAGCACTGCGGTAAAGCCAGCGTGAACAGTAGAGCATTACATGATACGAAATGAACGCACGCACAAGCCACTTGTGCATCAAATATAAGCATTTCCGACTGCTCAGGCCAAATATGCATCTTGGCACGTCCGTTTCATGGAGACAAAAAGACAATTACCAAAAGATGATTAAGCTTCACTGCATCGCGAAAGCACTGCGGTAAAGCCACGGTGAGCAGAAAAGCATTACATGATACCAAATGAACGCATGCTCAGGCCACTTGTGCATCAACAAATATAAGCATTTGCGACTGCTCAGGCCAAATATGCATCTTGGCACGTTCGTTTCAGGGAGACAAAAAGACAATTACCAAAAGATGATTAAGCTTCACTGCATTGAAAAAGCACTGCGGTAAAGCCGGCATGAGCAGAAGAGACCTACATGATACGAAATGAACGCATGCCCAGGCCACTTGTGCATCAAACAAATATAGGCATTTGCAACTGCTGAGGCCAAATATGCGTCTTGGCACGTCCTTTTCAGTGAGACAAAAAGAAAATTACCAAAGGATGATTAAGCTTCACTGCATCGCGATAGCACTGCGGTAAATCCAGCGTGAGCAGAAGAGCATTACATGATACGAAATAAACGCATGCACAGGCCACTTGTGCATCAAACTAAGATAAGCATTTGCGATGGCTCAGGCAAAATATGCATCTTGGCACGTCCGTTTCAGGCAAACAAAAGGACAAATACTTAAATTTGATGAAGCTTTACTGCATCGCAAAAGCACTGCGGTAATGCCAGCGTGAGCAGAAGAGCATTACATGATACGAAATGAACGCATGCACAGGCAACTTGTGCATCAAACAAATATAAGCATTTGCGACTGCTCAGGCCAAATATGCATCTTGACATGTCCGTTTCAGGGAGACAATAAAACAATTACCAAGAGATGATTAGGCTTCAATGCATTACGAAAGCACTGCAGTAAATCAAGCGTGAGAACAAGGGCATTACTTAATACGAAATGAACGCATGCCCACGCCACTTGTGCATCAAACAAATATAAGCATTTGCGACTGCACAGGCCAAATATGCATCTTGGCACGTCCGTTTCTGGCAAACAAAAGGACAAATACTTAAATATGACCAATCTTCACTGCATCGCAAAAGCACTGCGGTAAAGCCAGCGTGAGCAGAAGAGCATTACAAGATATGAAATGAACGCATGCACAGGGTATTTGTGCATCAAACAAATATAAGCATTTGCGACTGCTCAGGCCAAATATGCATCTTGGCACGTCCGTTTCAGGCAAACAAAAGGACAAATACCTAAATTTGATGAAGCTTTACTGCATCGCAAAAGCACTGCGGTAATGCCAGCGTGAGCAGAAGAGCATTACATAATACGAAATGAACGCATGCACAGGCCACTTGTGCATCAAAAAAACATAAGCATTTGCGCCTGCTCAGACCATATATGCATCTTAGCACGTCCAAGTTAGGGAGACAGTAAGACAATTACCAAAACATTATTAAGCTTCACTGGATCAAAAAAGCACTGCGGTAAAGCCAGCGTGAACAGAAGAGCATTATATGATACGAAATGAACGCATGCACAGGCCAATTGTGCATCAAACAAATATAAGCATTTACGACTGCTCAGGCCAAATATGCAACTTGGCACGTTCGTTTCAGGGAGACAAAACGACAATTACCAAAAGCTGATTAATCTTCACTGCATTGCCAAAGCACTGCGGTAAAACCAGCATGAGCAGAAGAGCATCACATGATACGAAATGAACACATGCACAGGCCACTTGTGCATCAAAGAAATATAAGCATTTGCGACTGCTCAAGCCAAATATGCATCTTGGCACGTCCGTTTCAGGCAAACAAAAGGACAAATACTTAAATTTGATGAAGCTTCACTGCAACGCAAAAGCACTGCGGTAATGCCAGCGTGAGCAGAAGAGCATTACATGATACGAATTGAACGCATGCACAGGCCACTTGTGCATCAATCAAATATAAGCATTTGCGACTGCTCAGGCCAAATATGCATCTTGACATGTTCGTTTCAGGGAGACAAAAAAACAATTACCAAGAGATGATTAGGCTTCACTGCATTGCGAAAGCACTGCAGTAAAGCAAGCGTGAGAACAAGAGCATTACTTAATACGAAATGAACGCATGCCCACGCCACATGTGCATCAAACAAATATAAGCATTTGCGACTGCACAGGCCAAATATGCAACTTGGCACGTTCGTTTCAGGGAGCCAAAAGACAATTACCAAAAGCTGATTTAGCTTCACTGCATAGCCAAAGCACGGCGGTAAAACTTGCACGAGCAGAAGAGCATTACATGATACAAAATGAATGCATGCACAGGCCACTTGTGCATCAAACAAATATAAGCATTTGCGACTGCTCAGGCCAAATATGCATCCTGGCATGTCCGTCTCAGACAAACGAAAAGACAAATACTAAAATATGATCAAGCTTCACTGCATCAAAAAAGCACTGCGGTAAAGCCAACGTGAGCAGAAGAGCATTACATGTTACGAAATGAACGCATGCACAGGCCAATTGGGCATCAAACAAATATAAGCATTTGCGACTGCTCAGGCCAAATATGCATCTTGGCACGTCCGTTTCATGGAGACAAAAAGACAGTTACCAAAAGATGATTAAGCTTCACTGCATCGAAAAAGCACTGCGGTAATGCCAGCATGAGCAGAAGAGACCTACATGATACGAAATGAACGCATGCCCAGGCCACTTGTGCATCAAACAAATATAGGCATTTGCAACTGCTGAGGCCAAATATGCGTCTTGGTACGTCCGTTTCAGGGAGACAAAAAGAAAATTACCAAAGGATGATTAAGCTTCACTGCATCGCGAAAGCACTTCGGTAAAACCAGCGTGAGCAGAAGAGCATTACATGATACGAAATGAACGCATGCACAGGCCACTTGTGCATCAAACAAATATAAGCATTTGCATCTGCTCAGGCCATATATGCATCTTGGCACGTCCAAGTTAGGGAGACAGTAAGACAATTACCAAAACATTGTTAAGCTTCACTGGATCGAAAAAGCACTGCGGAAAAGCCAGCGTGAACAGAAGAGCAATATATGATACGAAATGAACGCATGCACAGGCCAATTGTGCATCAAACAAATATAAGCATTTGCGACTGCTCAGGCCAAATATGCAACTTGGCACGTTCGTTTCAGGGAGACAAAACGACAATTACCAAAAGCTGAATAAGCTTCACTGCATATCCAAAGCACTGCGGTAAAACCAGCATGAGCAGAAAGCATCACATGATACGAAATGAACGCATGCACAGGCCAATTGTGCATCAAACAATATAAGCATTTGCGACTGCTCAGGCCAAATATGCAACTTGGCACGTTCGTTTCAGGGAGACAAAACAACAATTACCGAAAGCTGATTAAGCTTCACTGCATATCCAAAGCACTGCGGTAAAACCAGCATGAGCAGAAAGCATTACATGATACGAAATGAACGCATGCACAGGCCACTTGTGCATCAAACAAATATAAGCATTTGCGACTGCTCAGGCCAAACATGCATCTTGGCACGTTCGTTTCAGGCAAACAAAAGGACAAATACCTAAATAAGATCAAGCTTCACTGCATCGCAAAAGCACTGCGGTAAAGCCAGTCTGAGCAGAAGAGCATGGCACGATATGAAATGAACGCATGCACAGGCCACTTGTGCATCAAACAAATATAAGCATTTGCGACTGCTAAGGCCAATTAAGCATCTTGGCACATCCGTTTCAGGGAGACAAAAACAATTACCAAGAGATGATTAGGCTTCACTGCATTGCGAAAGCACTGCAGTAAAGCAAGCGTGAGAACAAGAGCATTACTTAATACGAAATGAACGCATGCCCACGCCACTTGTGCATCAAACAAATATAAGCATTTGCGACTGTTCGGGCCAAATGTGCAACTTGGCACGTTCGTTTCAGGGAGACAAAACTACAATTACCAAAAGCTGATTAAGCTTCACTGGATCGAAAAAGCACTGCGGTAAAGCCAGCGTGAACAGTAGAGCATTACATGATACGAAATGAACGCACGCACAAGCCACTTGTGCATCAAATATAAGCATTTCCGACTGCTCAGGCCAAATATGCATCTTGGCACGTCCGTTTCATGGAGACAAAAAGACAATTACCAAAAGATGATTAAGCTTCACTGCATCGCGAAAGCACTGCGGTAAAGCCACGGTGAGCAGAAAAGCATTACATGATACCAAATGAACGCATGCTCAGGCCACTTGTGCATCAACAAATATAAGCATTTGCGACTGCTCAGGCCAAATATGCATCTTTGCACGTTCGTTTCAGGGAGACAAAAACAATTACCAAAAGATGATTAAGCTTCACTGCATTGAAAAAGCACTGCGGTAAAGCCGGCATGAGGAGAAGAGACCTACATGATACGAAATGAACGCATGCCCAGGCCACTTGTGCATCAAACAAATATAGGCATTTGCAACTGCTGAGGCCAGATATGCGTCTTGGCACGTCCGTTTCAGGGAGACAAAAAGAAAATTACCAAAGAATGATTAAGCTTCACTGCATCGCGATAGCACTGCGGTAAATCCAGCGTGAGCAGAAGAGCATTACATGATACGAAATAAACGCATGCACAGGCCACTTGTGCATCAAACTAAGATAAGCATTTGCGATGGCTCAGGCAAAATATGCATCTTGGCACGTCCGTTTCAGGCAAACAAAAGGACAAATACTTAAATTTGATGAAGCTTTACTGCATCGCAAAAGCACTGCAGTAAAGCAAGCGTGAGAACAAGGGCATTACTTAATACGAAATGAACGCATGCCCACGCCACTTGTGCATCAAACAAATATAAGCATTTGCGACTGCACAGGCCAAATATGCATCTTGGCACGTCTGTTTCTGGCAAACAAAAGGACAAATACTTAAATATGACCAATCTTCACTGCATTGCAAAAGCACTGCGGTAAAGCCAGCGTGAGCAGAAGAGCATTACAAGATATGAAATGAACGCATACACAGGCCACTTGTGCATCAAACAAATATAAGCATTTGCGACTGCTCAGGCCAAATATGCATCTTGTCACGTCCGTTTCTGGCAAACAAAAGGACAAATACTAAAATATGATCAAGCTTCACTGCATCGCAAAAGCACTGCGGTAAAGCCAGCGTGAGCAGAAGAGCATTACATGATACGAAATGAACGCATGCACAGGGTATTTGTGCATCAAACAAATATAAGCATTTGCGATTGCTCAGGCCAAATATGCATCTTGGCATATCCGTTTCAGGCAAACAAAAGGACAAATACTTAAATATGATCAAGCTTCACTGCATCGCAAAAGCACTGCGGTAAAGCCAGCATGAGCAGAAGAGCATTACATGATACGAAATGAATGCATGCACAGGCCACTTGTGCATCAAACAAATATAAGCATTTGCGACTGCTCAGGCCAAATATGCATCTTGGCACATCCGTTTCAGAGAGAGAAAAAGACAATTACCAAAAGATGATCAAGCTTCACTGCATCGAAAAAGCACTGCGGTAAAGCCAGCGTGAGCAGAAGAGCATTACATGATACGAAATGAACGCATGCCCAGGCCACTTGCGCATCAAAGAAAGGCATTTGCGGCTGCTCAGGCCAAATATGCATCTTGGCATATCCGTTTCAGGCAAACAAAAGGACAAATACTTAAATATGATCAAGCTTCACTGCATCGCAAAAGCACTGCGGTAAAGCCAGCATGAGCAGAAGAGCATTACATGATACGAAATGAATGCATGCACAGGCCACTTGTGCATCAAACAAATATAAGCATTTGCGACTGCTCAGGCCAAATATTCATCTTGGCACGTCCGTTTCAGAGAGAGAAAAAGACAATTACCAAAAGATGATCAAGCTTCACTGCATCGAAAAAGCACTGCGGTAAAGCCAGCGTGAGCAGAAGAGCATTACATGATACGAAATGAACGCATGCCCAGGCCACTTGCGCATCAAAGAAAGGCATTTGCGACTGCTCAGGCCAAATACGCATCTTGGCACGTCCGTTTCTGGCAAACAAAAGGACAAATACTAAAATATGATCAAGCTTCACTGCATCGAAAAAGTACTGCGGTAAAGCCAGCTTGAGCAAATAGTATTACATGATACGAAATGAACGCATGCACAGGCCACTTGTGCATCAAACAAATATAAGCATATGCGACTGCTCAGGCTAAATATGCATCTTGGCACGTCCGTTTCATTGAGACAAAAAGACAATAACCAAAAGGTGATTAAGCTTCACTGCATCGGGAAAGCACTGCGGTAAAGCCACCGTGAGCAGAAAAGCATTACATGATACGAAATAAACGCATGCACAGGCCACTTTTGCATCAAACAAATATAAGCATTTGCGACTGCTCAGGCCAAATATGCATCTTCGCACGTCCGTTTCGGGCAAACAAAAGGACAAATACTTAAATATGATCATGCTTCACTGCATCGCAAAAGCACTGCGGTAAAGCCAGCGTGAGCAGAAGAGCATTACATGATATGAAATGAACGCATGCACAGGCCACTTGTGCATCAAACAAATATAAGCATTTGCGACTGCTCAGGCCAAATACGCATCTTGGCACGTCCGTTTCTGGCAAACAAAAGGACAAATACTAAAATATGATCAAGCTTCACTGCATCGAAAAAGTACTGCGGTAAAGCCAGCTTGAGCAAATAGTATTACATGATACGAAATGAACGCATGCACAGGCCACTTGTGCATCAAACAAATATAAGCATATTCGACTGCTCAGGCTAAATATGCATCTTGGCACGTCCGTTTCATTGAGACAAAAAGACAATAACCAAAAGGTGATTAAGCTTCACTGCATCGGGAAAGCACTGCGGTAAAGCCACCGTGAGCAGAAAAGCATTACATGATACGAAATGAACGCATGCACAGGGTACTTGTGCATCAAACAAATATAAGCATTTGCGATTGCTCAGGCCAAATATGCATCTTGGCATGTCCGTTTCAGGCAAACAAAAGGACAAATACTTAAATATGATCAAGCTTCACTGCCTCGCAAAAGCACTGCGGTAAAGCCAGCATGAGCAGAAGAGCATTACATGATATTAAATGAACGCATGCACAGGCCACTTGTGCATCAAACAAATATAAGCATTTCCGACTGCTCAGGCCAAATATGCATCTTGGCACGTGCGTTTCAGAGAGAGCAAAAAACAATTACCAAAAGATGATTAAGCTTCACTGCATCACGCAAGCACTGCGGTAAAGCGAGCATGAGCAGAAGAGCAATACATGATAGGAAATGAACGCATGCACAGGCCATTTGTGCATCAAACAAATATAAGCATTTGCGACTGCTCAGGCCAAATATGCATCTTGGCACGTCCGTTTCAGAAAACAAAAGGACAAATACTTAAATATGATTAAGCTTCACTGCATCGCAAAAGCACTGCGGTAAAGCCAGCGTGAGCAGAAGAGCAAGTTATGATACGAAGTGAACGCATGCACAGGCCACTTGTGCATCAAACAAATATAAGCATTTGCGACTGTTCAGGCCAAATATGCATCTTGGCACGTCCGTTTCAGGGAGACAAAAAGACAATTACCAAAAGATGACTATGCTTCACTGCATCGCGAAAGCACTGCGGTAAAGCCAGCGTGAGCAGAAGAGCATTACATGATACGAAATGAACGCATGCACAGACCTATTGTGCATCAAACAAATATAAGCATTTGCGACTGCACAGGCCAAATATGCATCTTGGCACGTCCGTTTTAGGGAGACAAAACGACAATTACCTAAAGCTGATTAAGCTTCACTGCATAGCCAAAGCACTGCGGTAAAACCAGCATGAGCAGAAGAGCAATACATGATACGAAATGAATGCAAGCACAGGCCACTTGTGCATCAAACATATAAGCATTTGCGACTGCTCAGGCCAAATATGTATCTTGGCATGTCCGTCTCAGACAAACAAAAAGACAAATACTAAAATATGATCAAGCTTTCTTGCATCAAAAAAGCAATGCGGTAAAGCCAGCGTGAGCAGAAGAGCATTACATGATACGAAAGAACGCATGCACAGGACACTTAGGCATCAAACAAATATAAGCATTTGCGACTGCTCTGGCCAAATATGCATCTTGGCACGTTCATTTCAGGGAGACAAAAAGACAATTACCAAAAGATGATTAAGCTTCACCGCATCGAAAAAGCACTGCGGTAAAACAAGCGTGAGCAGAAGAGCATTACATGATACGAAATGAACGCATGCACAGGCCACTTGTGCATCAATTAAAGATAAACAATTGCGACGGCTCAGGCCAAATATGCATCTTGGCACGTCCGTTTCAGGCAAACAAAAGGACAAATACTTAAATTTGATGAAGCTTTACTGCATCGCAAAAGCACTGCGGTAATGCCAGCGTGAGCAGAAGAGCATTACATGATACGAAATGAACGCATGCACAGGCCACTTGTGCATCAAACAAATATAAGCATTTGCGCCTGCTCAGGCCATATATGCATCTTGGCACGTCCAAGTTAGGGAGACAGTAAGACAATTACCAAAACATTATTAAGCTTCACTGGATCGAAAAAGCACTGCGGTAAAGCTAGCGTGAACAGAAGAGCATTATATGATAAGAAATGAACGCATGCACAGGCCAATTGTGCATCGAACAAATATAAGCATTTGCGACTGCTCAGGCCAAATATGCAACTTGGCACGTTCGTTTCAGGGAGACAAAACGACAATTACCAAAAGCTGATTAAGCTTCACGGCATATCCAAAGCAGTGCGGTAAAACCAGCATGATCAGAAAGCATTACATGAAACGAAATGAACGCATGCACAGGCCACTTGGGCATCAAACAAATATAAGCATTTGCGACTGCTCAGGCCAAATATGCATCTTGGCACGTCCGTTTCATGGAGACAAAAAGACAATTACCAAAAGATAATTAAGCTTCACTGCATCGCGAAAGCACTGCGGTAAAGCCACTGTGAGCAGAAAAGCATTAAATGATACGAAATGAACGCATGCTCAGGCCACTTGAGCATCAACAAATGTAAGCATTTGCGACTGCTCAGGCCAAATATGCATCTTGGCACGTTCGTTTCAGGGAGACAAAAAGACAAATACCAAAAGATGATTAAGCTTCACTGCATCGAAAAAGCACTGCGGTAAAGCCAGCATGAGCAGAAGAGACCTACATGATACGAAATGAACGCATGCCCAGGCCACTTGTGCATCAAACAAATATAGACATTTGCAACTGCTGAGGCCAAATATGCGTCTTGGCACGTCCGTTTCAGGGAGACAAAAAGAAAATTACCAAAGGATGATTAAGCTTCACTGCATCGCGAAAGCACTGCGGTAAAACCAGCGTGAGCAGAAGAGCATTACATGATACGAAATGAACGCATGCACAGGCCACTTGTGCATCAAACAAAGATAAGCATTTGCGACGGCTCAGGCAAAATATGCATCTTGGCACGTCCGTTTCAGGCAAATAAAAGGACAAATACTTAAATTTGATGAAGCTTTACTGCATCGCAATAGCACTGTGGTAATGCCAGCGTGAGCAGAAGAGCATTACATGATACGAAATGAACGCATGCACAGGCCACTTGTGCATCAAACAAATATAAGCATTTGCGCCTGCTCAGGCCATATATGCATCTTGGCACGTCCAAGTTAGGTAGACAGTAAGACAATTACCAAAACATTATTAAACTTCACTGGATCGAAAAAGCACTGCGGTAAAGCCAGCGTGAACAGAAGAGCATTATATGATACGAAATGAACGCATGCACAGGCCAATTGTGCATCAAACAAATATAAGCATTTGTGACTGCTCAGGCCAAATATGCAACTTGGCACGTTCGTTTAAGGGAGACAAAACGACAATTACCAAAGGCTGATTAAGCTTGACTGCATATCCAAAGCACTGCGGTAAAACCAGCATGAGCAGAAAGCATTACATGATACGAAATGAGCGCATGCACAGGCCACTTGTGCATCAAACAAATATAAGCATTTGCGACTGCTCAGGCCAAATATGCATCTTGGCACATTCGTTTCAGGCAAACAAAAAGACAAATACTTAAATAAGATCAAGCTTCACTGCATCGCAAAAGCACTGCGGTAAAGCCAGTGTGAGCAGAAGAGCACGGCATGATACGAATTGAACGCATGCACAGGCCACTTGTGCATCAAACAAATATAAGCATTTGCGACTGCTCAGGCCAATTAAGCATCTTGGCACATCCGTTTTAGGGAGACAAAAAGACAATTACCGAAAGATGATTAAGCTTCACTGCATCGCGAAATTCACTGCAGTAAAGCCAGCGTGAACAGAAGAGCATTACATGATACGAAATGAACGCATGCACAAGCCACTTGTGCATCAAACAAATATAACCATTTGTGACTGCTCGGGCCAAATGTGCAACTTGGCACGTTCGTTTCAGGGAGACAAAACTACAATTACCAAAAGCGGATTAAGCTTCACTGCATCGCCAAAGCACTGCGGTAAAACCAGCATGAGCAGAACAGCATTACATGATACGAAATGAACGCATGCACAGACCACTTGTGCATCAAACAAATATAAGCATTTGCGACTGCTCAAGCCAAATAAGCATCTTGGCACGTCAACTTCAGGCAAACAAAAGGACAAATACTTAAATTTGATGAAGCTTCACTGCAACGCAAAAGCACTGCGGTAATGCCAGCGTGAGCAGAAGAGCATTACATGATACGAAATGATCGCATGCACAGGCCACTTGTGCATCAATTAAATATAAGCATTTGCGACTGCTCAGGCCAAATATGCATCTTGACATGTCCGTTTCAGGGAAACAAAAAAACAATTACCAAGAGATGAGTAGGCTTCACTGCATTGCGAAAGCACTGCAGTAAAGCAAGCGTGAGAACAAGAGCATTACTTAATACGAAATGAACGCATGCCCACGCCACTTGTGCATCAAACAAATATAAGCATTTGTGACTGCTCGGGCCAAATGTGCAACTTGGCACGTTCGTTTCAGGGAGACAAAACTACAATTACCAAAAGCGGATTAAGCTTCACTGCATCGCCAAAGCACTGCGGTAAAACCAGCATGAGCAGAACAGCATTACATGATACGAAATGAACGCATGCACAGACCACTTGTGCATCAAACAAATATAAGCATTTGCGACTGCTCAAGCCAAATAAGCATCTTGGCACGTCAACTTCAGGCAAACAAAAGGACAAATACTTAAATATCACCAAGCTTCACTGCATTGCAAAAGCACTGCGGTAAAAGCAGCGTGAGCAGAAGAGCATTAAAAGATACGAAATGAACGCATGCACAGGCCACTTGTGCATCAAACAAATATAAGCATTTGCGACTGCTCAGGCCAAATATGCATCTTGGCACATCCGTTTCAGGGAGACAAAAATACAATTACCGAAAGATGATTAAGCTTCACTGCATCGCGAAATTCACTGCGGTAAAGCCACCTTGAACAGAAGAGCATTACATGGTACGAAATGAACGCATGCACAAGCCACTTGTGCATCAAACAAATATAAGCATTTGCGACTGTTCGGGCCAAATGTGCAACTTGGCACGTTTGTTTCAGGGAGACAAAACTACAATTACCAAAAGCTGATTAAGCTTCACTGGATCGAAAAAGCACTGCGGTAAAGCCAGCGTGAACAGTAGAGCATTACATGATACGAAATGAACGCACGCACAAGCCACTTGTTCATCAAACAAATATAAGCATTTGCGACTGCTCGGGCCAAATATGCAACTTGGCACATTCGTTTAAGGGAGACAAAACTACAATTACCAAAAGCTGATTAAGCTTCACTGCATCGCCAAAGCACTGCGGTAATACCAGCATGAGCAGAAGAGCATTACATGATACGAAATGAACACATGCACAGGCCACTTGTGCATCAAACAAGTATAAGCATTTGCGACTGCTCAGGCCAAATATGCATCTTGGCACGTCCGTTTCAGGCAAACAAAAGGACAAATACTAAAATATGATCAAGCTTCACTGCATCGCAAAAGCACTGCGGTAAAGCCAGCGTGAGCAGAAGAGCATTACATGATACGAAATGAACGCATGCACAGGGTACTTGTGCATCAAACAAATATAAGCATTTGCGATTGCTCAGGCCAAATATGCATCTTGGCATATGCGTTTCAGGCAAACAAAAGGACAAATACTTAAATATGATCAAGCTTCACTGCATTGCAAAAGCACTGCGGTAAAGCCAGCATAAGCAGAAGAGCATTACATGATACGAAATGAATGCATGCACAGGCCACTTGTGCATCAAACAAATATAAGCATTTGCGACTGCTCAGGCCAAATATGCATCTTGGCACGTCCGTTTCAGAGAGAGAAAAAGACAATTACCAAAAGATGATCAAGCTTCACTGTATCGAAAAAGCACTGCGGTAAAGCCAGCGTGAGCAGAAGAGCATTACATGATACGAAATGAACGCATGCCCAGGCCACTTGCGCATCAAAGAAAGGCATTTGCGGCTACTCAAGCCAAATATGCATCTTGGCACGTCCATTTCACGAAAACAAAAGGACAAATACCTAAATATGATCAAGCTTCACTGCCTCGCAAAAGCACTGCGGTAAAGCCAGCATGAGCAGAAGAGCATTACATGATATGAAGTGAACACATGCACAGGCCACTTGTGCATCAAACAAATATAAGCATTTGCGACTGCTCAGGCCAAATATGCACCTTGGCACGTCCGTTTCAGGGAGACAAAAAGACAATTACCAAAAGATGACTATGCTTCACTGCATCGCGAAAGCACTGCGGTAAAGCCAGCGTGAGCAGAAGAGCATTACATTATACGAAATGAACGCATGCACAGACCACTTGTGCATCAAACAAATATAAGCATTTGCGACTGCACAGGCCAATTATGCATCTTGGCACGTCCGTTTTAGGGAGACAAAACGACAATTACCTAAAGCTGATTAAGCTTCACTGCATAGCCAAAGCACTGCGGTAAAACCAGCATGAGCAGAAGAGCATTACATGATACGAAATGAATGCAAGCACAGGCCACTTGTGCATCAAACATATAAGCATTTGCGACTGCTCAGGCCAAATATGCATCTTGGCATGTCCGTCTCAGACAAACGAAAGGACAAATACTAAAATATGATCAAGCTTCATTGCATCAAAAAAGCACTGCGGTAAAGACAGCGTGAGCAGAAGAGCATTACATGATATGAAATGAACGCATGCACAGGACACTTGGGCATCAAACAAATATAAGCATTTGCGACTGCTCAGGCCAAATATGCATCTTGACAAGTCCGTTTCAGGGAGACAAAAAAACAATTACCAAGAGATGATTAGGCTTCACTGCATCGCGAAAGCACTGCAGTAAAGCTAGCGTGAGAACAAGAGCATTACTTAATACGAAATGAAGGCATGCCCACGCCACTTTTGCATCAAAAAAATATAAGTATTTGCGACTGCTCAGGCCAAATACGCATCTTGGCATGTCCGTTTCTGGCAAACAAAAGGACAAATACTAAAATATGATCAAGCTTCACTGCATCGAAAAAGTACTGCGATAAAGCCAGCTTGAGCAAATAGCATTACATGATACGAAATGAACGCATGCACAGGCCACTTGTGCATCAAACAAATATAAGCATAAGCGACTGCTCAGGCTAAATATGCATCTTGGCACGTCCGTTTCATGGAGACAAAAAGACAATAACCAAAAGGTGATTAAGCTTCACTGCATCGCGAAAGCACTGCGGTAAAGCCACCATGAGCAGAAAAGCATTACATGATACGAAATTAACGCATGCACAGGCCACTTTTGCATCAAACAAATATAAGCATTTGCGACTGCTCCGGCCAAATATGCATCTTCGCACGTCCGTTTCGGGCAAACAAAAGGACAAATACTTAAATATGATCATGCTTCACTGCATCGCAAAAGCACTGCGGTAAAGCCAGCGTGAGCAGAAGAGCATTACATGTTACGAAATGAACGCATGCACAGGGTACTTGTGCATCAAACAAATATAAGCATTTGCGATTGCTCAGGCCAAATATGCATCTTGGCATGTCCGTTTCAGGCAAACAAAAGGACAAATACTTAAATATGATCAAGCTTCACTGCCTCGCAAAAGCACTGCGGTAAAGCCAGCATGAGCAGAAGAGCATTACATGATATGAAGTGAACACATGCACAGGCCACTTGTGCGTCAAACAAATATAAGCATTTGCGACTGCTCAGGCCAAATATGCACCTTGGCACGTCCGTTTCAGGGAGACAAAAAGACAATTACCAAAAGATGACTATGCTTCACTGCATCGCGAAAGCACTGCGGTAAAGCCAGCGTGAGCAGAAGAGCATTACATGATACGAAATGAACGCATGCACAGACCTATTGTGCATCAAACAAATATAAGCATTTGCGACTGCACAGGCCAAATATGCATCTTGGCACGTCCGTTTTAGGGAGACAAAACGACAATTACCTAAAGCTGATTAAGCTTCACTGCATAGCCAAAGCACTGCGGTAAAACCAGCATGAGCAGAAGAGCAATACATGATACGAAATGAATGCAAGCACAGGCCACTTGTGCATCAAACATATAAGCATTTGCGACTGCTCAGGCCAAATATGTATCTTGGCATGTCCGTCTCAGACAAACAAAAAGACAAATACTAAAATATGATCAAGCTTTCTTGCATCAAAAAAGCAATGCGGTAAAGCCAGCGTGAGCAGAAGAGCATTACATGATACGAAAGAACGCATGCACAGGACACTTAGGCATCAAACAAATATAAGCATTTGCGACTGCTCGGGCCAAATATGCATCTTGGCACGTTCATTTCAGGGAGACAAAAAGACAATTACCAAAAGATGATAAAGCTTCACCGCATCGAAAAAGCACTGCGGTAAAACAAGCGTGAGCAGAAGAGCATTACATGATACGAAATGAACGCATGCACAGGCCACTTGTGCATCAATTAAAGATAAACAATTGCGACGGCTCAGGCCAAATATGCATCTTGGCACGTCCGTTTCAGGCAAACAAAAGGACAAATACTTAAATTTGATGAAGCTTTACTGCATCGCAAAAGCACTGCGGTAATGCCAGCGTGAGCAGAAGAGCATTACATGATACGAAATGAACGCATGCACAGGCCACTTGTGCATCAAACAAATATAAGCATTTGCGCCTGCTCAGGCCATATATGCATCTTGGCACGTCCAAGTTAGGGAGACAGTAAGACAATTACCAAAACATTATTAAGCTTCACTGGATCGAAAAAGCACTGCGGTAAAGCCAGCGTGAACAGAAGAGCATTATATGATACGAAATGAACGCATGCACAGGCCAATTGTGCATCGAACAAATATAAGCATTTGCGACTGCTCAGGCCAAATATGCAACTTGGCACGTTCGTTTCAGGGAGACAAAACGACAATTACCAAAAGCTGATTAAGCTTCACGGCATATCCAAAGCAGTGCGGTAAAACCAGCATGATCAGAAAGCATTACATGAAACGAAATGAACGCATGCACAGGCCACTTGGGCATCAAACAAATATAAGCATTTGCGACTGCTCAGGCCAAATATGCATCTTGGCACGTCCGTTTCATGGAGACAAAAAGACAATTACCAAAAGATAATTAAGCTTCACTGCATCGCGAAAGCACTGCGGTAAAGCCACTGTGAGCAGAAAAGCATTAAATGATACGAAATGAACGCATGCTCAGGCCACTTGTGCATCAACAAATGTAAGCATTTGCGACTGCTCAGGCCAAATATGCATCTTGGCACGTTCGTTTCAGGGAGACAAAAAGACAAATACCAAAAGATGATTAAGCTTCACTGCATCGAAAAAGCACTGCGGTAAAGCCAGCATGAGCAGAAGAGACCTACATGATACGAAATGAACGCATGCCCAGGCCACTTGTGCATCAAACAAATATAGACATTTGCAACTGCTGAGGCCAAATATGCGTCTTGGCACGTCCGTTTCAGGGAGACAAAAAGAAAATTACCAAAGGATGATTAAGCTTCACTGCATCGCGAAAGCACTGCGGTAAAACCAGCGTGAGCAGAAGAGCATTACATGATACGAAATGAACGCATGCACAGGCCACTTGTGCATCAAACAAAGATAAGCATTTGCGACGGCTCAGGCAAAATATGCATCTTGGCACGTCCGTTTCAGGCAAATAAAAGGACAAATACTTAAATTTGATGAAGCTTTACTGCATCGCAATAGCACTGCGGTAATGCCAGCGTGAGCAGAAGAGCATTACATGATACGAAATGAACGCATGCACAGGCCACTTGTGCATCAAACAAATATAAGCATTTGCGCCTGCTCAGGCCATATATGCATCTTGGCACGTCCAAGTTAGGTAGACAGTAAGACAATTACCAAAACATTATTAAACTTCACTGGATCGAAAAAGCACTGCGGTAAAGCCAGCGTGAACAGAAGAGCATTATATGATACGAAATGAACGCATGCACAGGCCAATTGTGCATCAAACAAATATAAGCATTTGTGACTGCTCAGGCCAAATATGCAACTTGGCACGTTCGTTTAAGGGAGACAAAACGACAATTACCAAAGGCTGATTAAGCTTGACTGCATATCCAAAGCACTGCGGTAAAACCAGCATGAGCAGAAAGCATTACATGATACGAAATGAGCGCATGCACAGGCCACTTGTGCATCAAACAAATATAAGCATTTGCGACTGCTCAGGCCAAATATGCATCTTGGCACATTCGTTTCAGGCAAAGAAAAAGACAAATACTTAAATAAGATCAAGCTTCACTGCATCGCAAAAGCACTGCGGTAAAGCCAGTGTGAGCAGAAGAGCACGGCATGATACGAATTGAACGCATGCACAGGCCACTTGTGCATCAAACAAATATAAGCTTTTGCGACTGCTCAGGCCAATTAAGCATCTTGGCACATCCGTTTTAGGGAGACAAAAAGACAATTACCGAAAGATGATTAAGCTTCACTGCATCGCGAAATTCACTGCGGTAAAGCCAGCGTGAACAGAAGAGCATTACATGATACGAAATGAACGCATGCACAAGCCACTTGTGCATCAAACAAATATAACCATTTGTGACTGCTCGGGCCAAATGTGCAACTTGGCACGTTCGTTTCAGGGAGACAAAACTACAATTACCAAAAGCGGATTAAGCTTCACTGCATCGCCAAAGCACTGCGGTAAAACCAGCATGAGCAGAACAGCATTACATGATACGAAATGAACGCATGCACAGGCCACTTGTGCATCAAACAAATATAAGCATTTGCGACTGCTCAAGCCAAATAAGCATCTTGGCACGTCAACTTCAGGCAAACAAAAGGACAAATACTTAAATTTGATGAAGCTTCACTGCAACGCAAAAGCACTGCGGTAATGCCAGCGTGAGCAGAAGAGCATTACATGATACGAAATGATCGCATGCACAGGCCACTTGTGCATCAATTAAATATAAGCATTTGCGACTGCTCAGGCCAAATATGCATCTTGACATGTCCGTTTCAGGGAAACAAAAAAACAATTACCAAGAGATGAGTAGGCTTCACTGCATTGCGAAAGCACTGCAGTAAAGCAAGCGTGAGAACAAGAGCATTACTTAATACGAAATGAACGCATGCCCACGCCACTTGTGCATCAAACAAATATAAGCATTTGCGACTGCACAGGCCAAATATGCATCTTGGCACGTCCGTTTCTGGCAAACAAAAGGACAAATACTTAAATATCACCAAGCTTCACTGCATTGCAAAAGCACTGCGGTAAAAGCAGCGTGAGCAGAAGAGCATTACAAGATACGAAATGAACGCATGCACAGGCCACTTGTGCATCAAACAAATATAAGCATTTGCGACTGCTCAGGCCAAATATGCATCTTGGCACATCCGTTTCAGGGAGACAAAAAGACAATTACCGAAAGATGATTAAGCTTCACTGCATCGCAAAATTACTGCGGTAATACCAGCATGAGCAGAAGAGCATTACATGATACGAAATGAACACATGCACAGGCCACTTGTGCATCAAACAAGTATAAGCATTTGCGACTGCTCAGGCCAAATATGCATCTTGGCACGTCCGTTTCAGGCAAACAAAAGGACAAATACTAAAATATGATCAAGCTTCACTGCATTGCAAAAGCACTGCGGTAAAGCCAGCGTGAGCAGAAGAGCATTACATGATACGAAATGAACGCATGTACAGGGTACTTGTGCATCAAACAAATATAAGCATTTGCGATTGCTCAGGCCAAATATGCATCTTGGCATATGCGTTTCAGGCAAACAAATGGACAAATACTTAAATATGATCAAGCTTCACTGCATCGCAAAAGCACTGCGGTAAAGCCAGCATAAGCAGAAGAGCATTACATGATACGAAATGAATGCATGCACAGGCCACTTGTGCATCAAACAAATATAAGCATTTGCGACTGCTCAGGCCAAATATGCATCTTGGCACGTCCGTTTCAGAGAGAGAAAAAGACAATTACCAAAAGATGATCAAGCTTCACTGTATCGAAAAAGCACTGCGGTAAAGCCAGCGTGAGCAGAAGAGCATTACATGATACGAAATGAACGCATGCCCAGGCCACTTGCGCATCAAAGAAAGGCATTTGCGGCTACTCAAGCCAAATATGCATCTTGGCACGTCCATTTCACGAAAACAAAAGGACAAATACCTAAATATGATCAAGCTTCACTGCCTCGCAAAAGCACTGCGGTAAAGCCAGCATGAGCAGAAGAGCATTACATGATATGAAGTGAACACATGCACAGGCCACTTGTGCATCAAACAAATATAAGCATTTGCGACTGCTCAGGCCAAATATGCACCTTGGCACGTCCGTTTCAGGGAGACAAAAAGACAATTACCAAAAGATGACTATGCTTCACTGCATCGCGAAAGCACTGCGGTAAAGCCAGCGTGAGCAGAAGAGCATTACATGATACGAAATGAACGCATGCACAGACCACTTGTGCATCAAACAAATATAAGCATTTGCGACTGCACAGGCCAATTATGCATCTTGGCACGTCTGTTTTAGGGAGACAAAACGACAATTACCTAAAGCTGATTAAGCTTCACTGCATAGCCAAAGCACTGCGGTAAAACCAGCATGAGCAGAAGAGCATTACATGATACGAAATGAATGCAAGCACAGGCCACTTGTGCATCAAACATATAAGCATTTGCGACTGCTCAGGCCAAATATGCATCTTGGCATGTCCGTCTCAGACAAACGAAAGGACAAATACTAAAATATGATCAAGCTTCATTGCATCAAAAAAGCACTGCGGTAAAGACAGCGTGAGCAGAAGAGCATTACATGATATGAAATGAACGCATGCACAGGACACTTGGGCATCAAACAAATATAAGCATTTGCGACTGCTCAGGCCAAATATGCATCTTGACATGTCCGTTTCAGGGAGACAAAAAAACAATTACCAAGAGATGATTAGGCTTCACTGCATCGCGAAAGCACTGCAGTAAAGCTAGCGTGAGAACAAGAGCATTACTTAATACGAAATGAAGGCATGCCCACGCCACTTTTGCATCAAAAAATATAGGTATTTGCGACTGCTCAGGCCAAATACGCATCTTGGCATGTCCGTTTCTGGCAAACAAAAGGACAAATACTAAAATATGATCAAGCTTCACTGCATCGAAAAAGCACTGCGATAAAGCCAGCTTGAGCAAATAGCATTACATGATACGAAATGAACGCATGCACAGGCCACTTGTGCATCAAACAAATATAAGCATAAGCGACTGCTCAGGCTAAATATGCATCTTGGCACGTCCGTTTCATGGAGACAAAAAGACAATAACCAAAAGGTGATTAAGCTTCACTGCATCGCGAAAGCACTGCGGTAAAGCCACCATGAGCAGAAAAGCATTACATGATACGAAATTAACGCATGCACAGGCCACTTTTGCATCAACAAATATAAGCATTTGCGACTGCTCCGGCCAAATATGCATCTTCGCACGTCCGTTTCGGGCAAACAAAAGGACAAATACTTAAATATGATCATGCTTCACTGCATCGCAAAAGCACTGCGGTAAAGCCAGCGTGAGCAGAAGAGCATTACATGTTACGAAATGAACGCATGCACAGGGTACTTGTGCATCAAACAAATATAAGCATTTGCGATTGCTCAGGCCAAATATGCATCTTGGCATGTCCGTTTCAGGCAAACAAAAGGACAAATACTTAAATATGATCAAGCTTCACTGCCTCGCAAAAGCACTGCGGTAAAGCCAGCATGAGCAGAAGAGCATTACATGATATGAAGTGAACACATGCACAGGCCACTTGTGCATCAAACAAATATAAGCATTTGCGACTGCTCAGGCCAAATATGCACCTTGGCACGTCCGTTTCAGGGAGACAAAAAGACAATTACCAAAAGATGACTATGCTTCACTGCATCGCGAAAGCACTGCGGTAAAGCCAGCGTGAGCAGAAGAGCATTACATGATACGAAATGAACGCATGCACAGACCACTTGTGCATGAAACAAATATAAGCATTTGCGACTGCACAGGCCAAATATGCATCTTGGCACGTCCGTTTTAGGGAGACAAAACGACACTTACCAAAAGATGATTAAGCTTCACTGCATCGAAAAAGCACTGCGGTAAAGCCAGCATGAGCAGAAGAGACCTACATGATACGAAATGAACGCATGCCCAGGCCACTTGTGCATCAAACATATATAGGCATTTGCGACTGCTCAGGCCAAATATGCACCTTGGCACGTCCGTTTCAGGGAAACAAAAAGAAAATTACCAAAAGTTGATTAAGCTTCACTGCATCGCGAAAGCACTGCGGTAAAACCAGCGTGAGCAGAAGAGCATTACATGATACGAAATGAACGCATGCACAGGCCACTTGTGCATCAAATAAAGATAAGCATTTGCGAAGGCTCAGGCAAAATATGCATCTTCGCATGTCCGTTTCAGGCAAACAAAAGGACAAATACTTAAATATGATCAAGCTTCACTGCCTCGCAAAAGCACTGCGGTAAAGCCAGCATGAGCAGAAGAGCATTACATGATATGAAGTGAACACATGCACAGGCCACTTGTGCATCAAACAAATATAAGCATTTGCGACTGCTCAGGCCAAATATGCACCTTGGCACGTCCGTTTCAGGGAGACAAAAAGACAATTACCAAAAGATGACTATGCTTCACTGCATCGGGAAAGCACTGCGGTAAAGCCACCGTGAGCAGAAAAGCAATACATGATACGAAATAAACGCATGCACAGGCCACTTTTGCATCAAACAAATATAAGCATTTGCGACTGCTCAGGCCAAATATGCATCTTCGCACGTCCGTTTCGGGCAAACAAAAGGACAAATACTTAAATATGATCATGCTTCACTGCATCGCAAAAGCACTGCGGTAAAGCCAGCGTGAGCAGAAGAGCATTACATGATATGAAATGAACGCATGCACAGACCACTTGTGCATCAAACAAATATAAGCATTTGCGACTGCTCAGGCCAAATACGCATCTTGGCACGTCCGTTTCTGGCAAACAAAAGGACAAATACTAAAATATGATCAAGCTTCACTGCATCGAAAAAGTACTGCGGTAAAGCCAGCTTGAGCAAATAGTATTACATGATACGAAATGAACGCATGCACAGGCCACTTGTGCATCAAACAAATATAAGCATATGCGACTGCTCAGGCTAAATATGCATCTTGGCACGTCCGTTTCATTGAGACAAAAAGACAATAACCAAAAGGTGATTAAGCTTCACTGCATCGGGAAAGCACTGCGGTAAAGCCACCGTGAGCAGAAAAGCATTACATGATACGAAATGAACGCATGCACAGGGTACTTGTGCATCAAACAAATATAAGCATTTGCGACTGCTCAGGCCAAATATGCATCTTGGCACGTGCGTTTCAGAGAGAGCAAAAAACAATTACCAAAAGATGATTAAGCTTCACTGCATCACGCAAGCACTGCGGTAAAGCGAGCATGAGCAGAAGAGCAATACATGATAGGAAATGAACGCATGCACAGGCCATTTGTGCATCAAACAAATATAAGCATTTGCGACTGCTCAGGCCAAATATGCATCTTGGCACGTCCGTTTCAGAAAACAAAAGGACAAATACTTAAATATGATTAAGCTTCACTGCATCGCAAAATCACTGCGGTAAAGCCAGCGTGAGCAGAAGAGCAAGTTATGATACGAAGTGAACGCATGCACAGGCCACTTGTGCATCAAACAAATATAAGCATTTGCGACTGCTCAGGCCAAATATGCATCTTGGCACGTCCGTTTCAGGGAGACAAAAAGACAATTACCAAAAGATGACTATGCTTCACTGCATCGCGAAAGCACTGCGGTAAAGCCAGCGTGAGCAGAAGAGCATTACATGATACGAAATGAACGCATGCACAGACCTATTGTGCATCAAACAAATATAAGCATTTGCGACTGCACAGGCCAAATATGCATCTTGGCACGTCCGTTTTAGGGAGACAAAACGACAATTACCTAAAGCTGATTAAGCTTCACTGCATAGCCAAAGCTCTGCGGTAAAACCAGCATGAGCAGAAGAGCATTACATGATACGAAATGAATGCAAGCACAGGCCACTTGTGCATCAAACATATAAGCATTTGCGACTGCTCAGGCCAAATATGTATCTTGGCATGTCCGTCTCAGACAAACAAAAAGACAAATACTAAAATATGATCAAGCTTTATTGCATCAAAAAAGCACTGCGGTAAAGCCAGCGTGAGCAGAAGAGCATTACATGATACGAAAGAACGCATGCACAGGACACTTAGGCATCAAACAAATATAAGCATTTGCGACTGCTCAGGCCAAATATGCATCTTGGCACGTTCATTTCAGGGAGACAAAAAGACAATTACCAAAAGATGATTAAGCTTCACCGCATCGAAAAAGCACTGCGGTAAAACAAGCGTGAGCAGAAGAGCATTACATGATACGAAATGAACGCATGCACAGGCCACTTGTGCATCAATTAAAGATAAACAATTGCGACGGCTTAGGCCAAATATGCATCTTGGCACGTCCGTTTCAGGCAAACAAAAGGACAAATACTTAAATTTGATGAAGCTTTACTGCATCGCAAAAGCACTGCGGTAATGCCAGCGTGAGCAGAAGAGCATTAAATGATACGAAATGAACGCATGCACAGGCCACTTGTGCATCAAACAAATATAAGCATTTGCGCCTGCTCAGGCCATATATGCATCTTGGCACGTCCAAGTTAGGGAGACAGTAAGACGATTACCAAAACATTATTAAGCTTCACTGGATCGAAAAAGCACTGCGGTAAAGCCAGCGTGAACAGAAGAGCATTATATGATACGAAATGAACGCATGCACAGGCCAATTGTGCATCGAACAAATATAAGCATTTGCGACTGCTCAGGCCAAATATGCAACTTGGCACGTTCGTTTCAGGGAGACAAAACGACAATTACCAAAAGCTGATTAAGCTTCACGGCATATCCAAAGCAGTGCGGTAAAACCAGCATGATCAGAAAGCATTACATGATACGAAATGAACGCATGCACAGGCCACTTGTGCATCAAACAAGTATAAGCATTTGCGACGGCTCAGGCCAAATATGCATCTTGGCACGTCCGTTTCAGGCAAACAAAAGGACAAATACTAAAATATGATCAAGCTTCACTGCATCGCAAAAGCACTGTGGTAAAGCCAGCGTGAGCAGAAGAGCATTACATGATACGAAATGAACGCATGCACAGGGTACTTGTGCATCAAACAAATATAAGCATTTGCGATTGCTCAGGCAAAATATGCATCTTCGCATGTCCGTTTCAGGCAAACAAAAGGACAAATACTTAAATATGATCAAGCTTCACTGCCTCGCAAAAGCACTGCGGTAAAGCCAGCATGAGCAGAAGAGCATTACATGATATGAAGTGAACACATGCACAGGCCACTTGTGCATCAAACAAATATAAGCATTTGCGCCTGCTCAGGCCATATATGCATCTTGGCACGTCCAAGTTAGGGAGACAGTAAGACGATTACCAAAACATTATTAAGCTTCACTGGATCGAAAAAGCACTGCGGTAAAGCCAGCGTGAACAGAAGAGCATTATATGATACGAAATGAACGCATGCACAGGCCAATTGTGCATCGAACAAATATAAGCATTTGCGACTGCTCAGGCCAAATATGCATCTTGGCACGTCCGTTTTAGGGAGACAAAACGACACTTACCAAAAGATGATTAAGCTTCACTGCATCGAAAAAGCACTGCGGTAAAGCCAGCATGAGCAGAAGAGACCTACATGATACGAAATGAACGCATGCCCAGGCCACTTGTGCATCAAACATATATAGGCATTTGCGACTGCTCAGGCCAAATATGCACCTTGGCACGTCCGTTTCAGGGAAACAAAAAGAAAATTACCAAAAGTTGATTAAGCTTCACTGCATCGCGAAAGCACTGCGGTAAAACCAGCGTGAGCAGAAGAGCATTACATGATACGAAATGAACGCATGCACAGGCCACTTGTGCATCAAATAAAGATAAGCATTTGCGAAGGCTCAGGCAAAATATGCATCTTCGCATGTCCGTTTCAGGCAAACAAAAGGACAAATACTTAAATATGATCAAGCTTCACTGCCTCGCAAAAGCACTGCGGTAAAGCCAGCATGAGCAGAAGAGCATTACATGATATGAAGTGAACACATGCACAGGCCACTTGTGCATAAACAAATATAAGCATTTGCGACTGCTCAGGCCAAATATGCACCTTGGCACGTCCGTTTCAGGGAGACAAAAAGACAATTACCAAAAGATGACTATGCTTCACTGCATCGGGAAAGCACTGCGGTAAAGCCACCGTGAGCAGAAAAGCATTACATGATACGAAATAAACGCATGCACAGGCCACTTTTGCATCGAACAAATATAAGCATTTGCGACTTCTCAGCCAAATATGCATCTTCGCACGTCCGTTTCGGGCAAACAAAAGGACAAATACTTAAATATGATCATGCTTCACTGCATCGCAAAAGCACTGCGGTAAAGCCAGCGTGAGCAGAAGAGCATTACATGATATGAAATGAACGCATGCACAGGCCACTTGTGCATCAAACAAATATAAGCATTTGCGACTGCTCAGGCCAAATACGCATCTTGGCACGTCCGTTTCTGGCAAACAAAAGGACAAATACTAAAATATGATCAAGCTTCACTGCATCGAAAAAGTACTGCGGTAAAGCCAGCTTGAGCAAATAGTATTACATGATACGAAATGAACGCATGCACAGGCCACTTGTGCATCAAACAAATATAAGCATATGCGACTGCTCAGGCTAAATATGCATCTTGGCACGTCCGTTTCATTGAGACAAAAAGACAATAACCAAAAGGTGATTAAGCTTCACTGCATCGGCAAAGCACTGCGGTAAAGCCACCGTGAGCAGAAAAGCATTACATGATACGAAATGAACGCATGCACAGGGTACTTGTGCATCAAACAAATATAAGCATTTGCGATTGCTCAGGCCAAATATGCATTTTGGCATGTCCGTTTCAGGCAAACAAAAGGACAAATACTTAAATATGATCAAGCTTCACTGCCTCGCAAAAGCACTGCGGTAAAGCCAGCATGAGCAGAAGAGCATTACATGATATTAAATGAACGCATGCACAGGCCACTTGTGCATCAAACAAATATAAGCATTTGCGACTGCCCAGGCCAAATATGCATCTTGGCACGTGCGTTTCAGAGAGAGCAAAAAACAATTACCAAAAGATGATTAAGCTTCACTGCATCACGCAAGCACTGCGGTAAAGCGAGCATGAGCAGAAGAGCAATACATGATAGGAAATGAACGCATGCACAGGCCATTTGTGCATCAAACAAATATAAGCATTTGCGACTGCTCAGGCCAAATATGCATCTTGGCACGTCCGTTTCAGAAAACAAAAGGACAAATACTTAAATATGATTAAGCTTCACTGCATCGCAAAATCACTGCGGTAAAGCCAGCGTGAGCAGAAGAGCAAGTTAAGATACGAAGTGAACGCATGCACAGGCCACTTGTGCATCGAACAAATATAAGCATTTGCGACTGCTCAGGCCAAATATGCATCTTGGCACGTCCGTTTCAGGGAGACAAAAAGACAATTACCAAAAGATGACTATGCTTCACTGCATCGCGAAAGCACTGCGGTAAAGCCAGCGTGAGCAGAAGAGCATTACATGATACGAAATGAACGCATGCACAGACCTATTGTGCATCAAACAAATATAAGCATTTGCGACTGCACAGGCCAAATATGCATCTTGGCACGTCCGTTTTAGGGAGACAAAACGACAATTACCTAAAGCTGATTAAGCTTCACTGCATAGCCAAAGCACTGCGGTAAAACCAGCATGAGCAGAAGAGCATTACATGATACGAAATGAATGCAAGCACAGGCCACTTGTGCATCAAACATATAAGCATTTGCGACTGCTCAGGCCAAATATGTATCTTGGCATGTCCGTCTCAGACAAACAAAAAGACAAATACTAAAATATGATCAAGCTTTATTGCATCAAAAAAGCACTGCGGTAAAGCCAGCGTGAGCAGAAGAGCATCACATGATACGAAAGAACGCATGCACAGGACACTTAGGCATCAAACAAATATAAGCATTTGCGACTGCTCAGGCCAAATATGCATCTTGGCACGTTCATTTCAGGGAGACAAAAAGACAATTACCAAAAGATGATTAAGCTTCACCGCATCGAAAAAGCACTGCGGTAAAACAAGCGTGAGCAGAAGAGCATTACATGATACGAAATGAACGCATGCACAGGCCACTTGTGCATCAATTAAAGATAAACAATTGCGACGGCTTAGGCCAAATATGCATCTTGGCACGTCCGTTTCAGGCAAACAACAGGACAAATACTTAAATTTGATGAAGCTTTACTGCATCGCAAAAGCACTGCGGTAATGCCAGCGTGAGCAGAAGAGCATTAAATGATACGAAATGAACGCATGCACAGGCCACTTGTGCATCAAACAAATATAAGCATTTGCGCCTGCTCAGGCCATATATGCATCTTGGCACGTCCAAGTTAGGGAGACAGTAAGACGATTACCAAAACATTATTAAGCTTCACTGGATCAAAAAAGCACTGCGGTAAAGCCAGCGTGAACAGAAGAGCATTATATGATACGAAATGAACGCATGCACAGGCCAATTGTGCATCGAACAAATATAAGCATTTGCGACTGCTCAGGCCAAATATGCTACTTGGCACGTTTGTTTCAGGGAGACAAAACGACAATTACCAAAAGCTGATTAAGCTTCACGGCATATCCAAAGCAGTGCGGTAAAACCAGCATGATCAGAAAGCATTACAAGATACGAAATGAACGCATGCACAGGCCACTTGTGCATCAAACAAGTATAAGCATTTGCGACGGCTCAGGCCAAATATGCATCTTGGTACGTCCGTTTCAGGCAAACAAAAGGACAAATACTAAAATATGATCAAGCTTCACTGCATCGCAAAAGCACTGCGGTAAAGCCAGCGTGAGCAGAAGAGCATTACATGATACGAAATGAACGCATGCACAGGGTACTTGTGCATCAAACAAATATAAGCATTTGCGATTGCTCAGGCCAAATATGCATCTTGGCATATGCGTTTCAGGCAAACAAAAGGACAAATACTTAAATATGATCAAGCTTTACTGCATCGCAAAAGCACTGCGGTAATGCCAGCGTGAGCAGAAGAGCATTAAATGATACGAAATGAACGCATGCACAGGCCACTTGTGCATCAAACAAATATAAGCATTTGCGACTGCTCAGGCCAAATATGCATCTTGCACGTCCGTTTCATGGAGACAAAAAGACAATTACCAAAAGATAATTAAGCTTCACTGCATCGCAAAAGCACTGCGGTAAAGCCACTGTGAGCAGAAAAGCATTACATAATACGAAATGAATGCATGCTCAGGCCACTTGTGCATCAACAAATGTAAGCATTTGCGACTGCTCAGGCCAAATATGCATCTTGGCACGTTCGTTTCAGGGAGACAAAAAGACAAATACCAAAAGATGATTAAGCTTCACTGCATCGAAAAAGCACTGCGGTAAAGCCAGCATGAGCAGAAGAGACCTACATGATACGAAATGAACGCATGCCCAGGCCACTTGTGCATCAAACAAATATAGACATTTGCAACTGCTGAGGCCAAATATGCGTCTTGGCACGTCCGTTTCAGGGAGACAAAAAGAAAATTACCAAAGGATGATTAAGCTTCACTGCATCGCGAAAGCACTGCGGTAAAACCAGCGTGAGCAGAAGAGCATTACATGATACGAAATGAACGCATGCACAGGCCACTTGTGCATCAAACAAAGATAAGCATTTGCGACGGCTCAGGCAAAATATGCATCTTGGCACGTCCGTTTCAGGCAAACAAAAGGACAAATACTTAAATTTGATGAAGCTTTACTGCATCGCAATAGCACTGCGGTAATGCCAGCGTGAGCAGAAGAGCATCACATGATACGAAATGAACGCATGCACAGGCCACTTGTGCATCAAACAACTATAAGCATTTGCGCCTGCTCAGGCCATATATGCATCTTGGCACGTCCAAGTTAGGGAGACAGTAAGACAATTACCAAAACATTATTAAACTTCACTGGATCGAAAAGGCACTGCGGTAAAGCCAGCGTGAACAGAAGAGCATTATATGATACGAAATGAACGCATGCACAGGCCAATTGTGCATCAAACAAATATAAGCATTTGTGACTGCTCAGGCCAAATATGCAACTTGGCACGTTCGTTTAAGGGAGACAAAACGACAATTACCAAAGGCTGATTAAGCTTGACTGCATATCCAAAGCACTGCGGTAAAACCAGCATGAGCAGAAAGCATTACATGATACGAAATGAGCGCATGCACAGGCCACTTGTGCATCAAACAAATATAAGCATTTGCGACTGCTCAGGCCAAATATGCATCTTGGCACATTCGTTTCAGGCAAACAAAAAGACAAATACTTAAATAAGATCAAGCTTCACTGCATCGCAAAAGCACTGTGGTAAAGCCAGTGTGAGCAGAAGAGCATGGCATGATACGAAATGAACGCATGCACAGGCCACTTGTGCATCAAACAAATATAAGCATTTGCGACTGCTCAGGCCAATTAAGCATCTTGGCACATCCGTTTTAGGGAGACAAAAAGACAATTACCGAAAGATGATTAAGCTTCACTGCATCGCGAAATTCACTGCGGTAAAACCAGCATGAGCAGAACAGCATTACATGATACGAAATGAACGCATGCACAGGCCACTTGTGCATCAAACAAATATAAGCATTTGCGACTGCTCAAGCCAAATATGCATCTTGGCACGTCCACTTCAGGCAAACAAAAGGACAAATACTTAAATTTGATGAAGCTTCACTGCAACGCAAAAGCACTGCGGTAATGCCAGCGTGAGCAGAAGAGCATTACATGATACGAAATGAACGCATGCACAGGCCACTTGTGCATCAATTAAATATAAGCATTTGCGACTGCTCAGGCCAAATATGCATCTTGACATATCCGTTTCAGGGAAACAAAAAAACAATTACCAAGAGATGAGTAGGCTTCACTGCATTGCGAAAGCACTGCAGTAAAGCAAGCGTGAGAACAAGAGAATTACTTAATACGAAATGAACGCATGCCCACGCCACTTGTGCATCAAACAAATATAAGCATTTGCGACTGCACAGGCCAAATATGCATCTTGGCACGTCCGTTTCTGGCAAACAAAAGGACAAATACTTAAATATCACCAAGCTTCACTGCATTGCAAAAGCACTGCGGTAAAAGCAGCGTGAGCAGAAGAGCATTACAAGATACGAAATGAACGCATGCACAGGCCACTTGTGCATCAAACAAATATAAGCATTTGCGACTGCTCAGGCCAAATATGCATCTTGGCACATCCGTTTCAGGGAGACAAAAAGACAATTACCGAAAGATGATTAAGCTTCACTGCATCGCAAAATTCACTGCGGTAAAGCCACCTTGAACAGAAGAGCATTACATGGTACGAAATGAACGCATGCACAAGCCACTTGTGCATCAAACAAATATAAGCATTTGCGACTGTTCGGGCCAAATGTGCAACTTGGCACATTCGTTTAAGGGAGACAAAACTACAATTACCAAAAGCTGATTAAGCTTCACTGCATCGCCAAAGCACTGCGGTAAAACCAGCATGAGCAGAAGAGCATTACATGATACGAAATGAACACATGCACAGGCCACTTGTGCATCAAACAAGTATAAGCATTTGCGACGGCTCAGGCCAAATATGCATCTTGGCACGTCCGTTTCAGGCAAACAAAAGGACAAATACTAAAATATGATCAAGCTTCACTGCATCGCAAAAGCACTGCGGTAAAGCCAGCGTGAGCAGAAGAGCATTACATGATACGAAATGAACGCATGCACAGGGTACTTGTGCATCAAACAAATATAAGCATTTGCGATTGCTCAGGCCAAATATGCATCTTGGCATATGCGTTTCACGCAAACAAAAGGACAAATACTTAAATATGATCAAGCTTCACTGCATCGCAAAAGCACTGCGGTAAAGCCAGCATAAGCAGAAGAGCATTACATGATACGAAATGAATGCATGCACAGGCCACTTGTGCATCAAACAAATATAAGCATTTGCGACTGCTCAGGCCAAATATGCATCTTGGCACGTCCGTTTCAGAGAGAGAAAAAGACAATTACCAAAAGATGATCAAGCTTCACTGTATCGAAAAAGCACTGCGGTAAAGCCAGCGTGAGCAGAAGAGCATTACATGATACGAAATGAACGCACGCACAAGCCACTTGTGCATCAAACAAATATAAGCATTTGCGACTGCTCGGGCCAAATATGCAACTTGGCACATTCGTTTAAGGGAGACAAAACTACAATTACCAAAAGCTGATTAAGCTTCACTGCATCGCCAAAGCACTGCAGTAAAACCAGCATGAGCAGAAGAGCATTACATGATACGAAATGAACACATGCACAGGCCACTTGTGCATCAAACAAGTATAAGCATTTGCGACTGCTCAGGCCAAATATGCATCTTGGCACGTCCGTTTCAGGCAAACAAAAGGACAAATACTAAAATATGATCAAGCTTCACTGCATCGCAAAAGCACTGCGGTAAAGCCAGCGTGAGCAGAAGAGCATTACATGATACGAAATGAACGCATGCACAGGGTACTTGTGCATCAAACAAATATAAGCATTTGCGATTGCTCAGGCCAAATATGCATCTTGGCATATGCGTTTCAGGGAGACAAAAAGACAATTACCGAAAGATGATGAAGCTTCACTGCATCGCAAAATTCACTGCGGTAAAGCCACCTTGAACAGATGAGCATTACATGGTACGAAATGAACGCATGCACAAGCCACTTGTGCATCAAACAAATATAAGCATTTGCGACTGTTCGGGCGAAATGTGCAACTTGGCACGTTTGTTTCAGGGAGACAAAACTACAATTACCAAAAGCTGATTAAGCTTCACTGGATCGAAAAAGCACTGCGGTAAAGCCAGCGTGAACAGTAGAGCATTACATGATACGAAATGAACGCACGCACAAGCCACTTGTGCATCGAACAAATATAAGCATTTGCGACTGCTCGGGCCAATGATGCAACTTGGCACATTCGTTTAAGGGAGACAAAACTGCAATTACCAAAAGCTGATTAAGCTTCACTGCATCGCCAAAGCACTGCGGTAAAACCAGCATGAGCAGAAGAGCATTACATGATACGAAATGAACACATGCACAGGCCACTTGTGCATCAAACAAGTATAAGCATTTGCGACTGCTCAGGCCAAATATGCATCTTGGCACGTCCGTTTCAGGCAAACAAAAGGACAAATACTAAAATATGATCAAGCTTCACTGCATCGCAAAAGCACTGCGGTAAAGCCAGCGTGAGCAGAAGAGCATTACATGATACGAAATGAACGCATGCACAGGGTACTTGTGCATCAAACAAATATAAGCATTTGCGATTGCTCAGGCCAAATATGCATCTTGGCATATGCGTTTCAGGCAAACAAAAGGACAAATACTTAAATATGATCAAGCTTCACTGCATCGCAAAAGCACTGCGGTAAAGCCAGCATAAGCAGAAGAGCATTACATGATACGAAATGAATGCATGCACAGGCCACTTGTGCATCAAACAAATATAAGCATTTGCGACTGCTCAGGCCAAATATGCATCTTGGCACGTCCGTTTCAGAGAGAGAAAAAGACAATTACCAAAAGATGATCAAGCTTCACTGTATCGAAAAAGCACTGCGGTAAAGCCAGCGTGAGCAGAAGAGCATTACATGATACGAAATGAACGCATGCCCAGGCCACTTGTGCATCAAACATATAAGCATTTGCGACTGCTCAGGCCAAATATGCATCTTGGCATGTCCGTCTCAGACAAATGAAAGGACAAATACTAAAATATGATCAAGCTTCATGGCATCAAAAAAGCACTGCGGTAAAGACAGCGTGAGCAGAAGAGCATTACATGATATGAAATGAACGCATGCACAGGACACTTGGGCATCAAACAAATATAAGCATTTGCGACTGCTCAGGCCAAATATGCATCTTGACATGTCCGTTTCAGGGAGACAAAAAAACAATTACCAAGAGATGATTAGGCTTCACTGCATCGCGAAAGCACTGCAGTAAAGCTAGCGTGAGAACAAGAGCATTACTTAATACGAAATGAAGGCATGCCCAGGCCACTTTTGCATCAAAAAAATATAAGTATTTGCGACTGCTCAGGCCAAATACGCATCTTGGCATGTCCGTTTCTGGCAAACAAAAGGACAAATACTAAAATATGATCAAGCTTCACTGCATCGAAAAAGCTCTGCGATAAAGCCAGCTTGAGCAAATAGCATTACATGATACGAAATGAACGCATGCACAGGCCACTTGAGCATCAAACAAATATAAGCATATGCGACTGCTCAGGCCAAATATGCATCTTGGCATGTCCGTTTCAGGGAGACAAAAAAAAATTACCAAGAGATGATTAGGCTTCACCGTATCGCGAAAGCACTGAAGTAAAGCCAGCGTGAGCAGAAGAGCATTACATGATACGAAATGAACGCATGCACAGGCCACTTGTGCATCAAAAAATATAAGTATTTGTGACTGCTCAGGCCAAATATGCATCTTGGCACGCCCATTTGAGGCAAACAAAAAGCTAAATACTAAAATATGATCAAGCTTCACTGCATTGAAAAAGCACTGCGGTAAAGCCAGCATGAGCAGAAGAGCACTACATGATACAAAATGAACGCATGCCCAGGCCACTTGTGCATCAAACAAATATAAGCATTTGCGACTGCACAGGCCAAATACGCATCTTGGCACGTCCGTTTCAGGCAAACAAAAGGACAAATACCTAAATATGATCAAGCTTCACTGCCTCGCAAAAGCACTGCGGTAAAGCCAGCATGAGCAGAAGAGCATTACATGATATGAAGTGAACACATGCACAGGCCACTTGTGCATCAAACAAATATAAGCATTTGCGACTGCTCAGGCCAAATATGCACCTTGGCACGTCCGTTTCAGGGAGACAAAAAGACAATTACCAAAAGATGACTATGCTTCACTGCATCGCGAAAGCACTGCGGTAAAGCCACTGTGAGCAGAAAAGCATTACATGATACGAAATGAACGCATGCACAGGCCACTTGTGCATCAAACAAATATAAGCATTTGCGACTGCTCAGGCCATATATGCATCTTGGCACGTCCAAGTTAGGGAGACAGTAAGACAATTACCAAAAAATTATTGAGCTTCAGTGGATCGAAAAAGCACTGCGGTAAAGCCAGCGTGAACAGAAGAGCATTACATGATACGAAATGAACGCATGCACAGGCCAATTGTGCATCAAACAAATATAAGCATTTGTGACTGCTCAGGCCAACAATGCAACTTGGCACGTTCGTTTCAGGGAGACAAAACGACAATTACCAAAAGCTGATTAGGCTTCACTGCATCGCCAAAGCACTGCGGTAAAACCAGCATGAGCAGAAGAGCATTACATGATACGAAATGAATGCAAGCACAGGCCACTTGTGCATCAAACATATAAGCATTTGCGACTGCTCAGGCCAAATATGCATCTTGGCATGTCCGTCTCAGACAAACGAAAAGACAAATACTAAAATATGATCAAGCTTTATTGCATCAAAAAAGCACTGCGGTAAAGCCAGCGTGAGCAGAAGAGCATTACATGATGCGAAATGAACGCATGCACAGGACACTTGGGCATCAAACAAATATAAGCATTTGCGACTGCTCAGACCAAATATGCATCTTGGCACGTCCGTATCATGGAGACAAAAAGACAATTACCAAAAGATGATTAGGCTTCACTGCATCGAAAAAGCACTGCGGTAAAGCCAGCATGAGCAGAATAGACCTACATGATACGAAATGAAACATGCCCAGGCCACTTGTGCATCAAACATATATAGGCATTTGCGACTGCTCAGGCCAAATATGCACCTTGGCACGTCCGTTTCAGGGAAACAAAAAGAAAATTACCAAAAGTTGATTAAGCTTCACTGCATCGCGAAAGCACTGCGGTAAAACCAGCGTGAGCAGAAGAGCATTACATGATACGAAATGAACGCATGCTCAGGCCACTTGTGCATCATACAAATATAAGCATTTGCGACTGCTCAGGCCATATATGCATCTTGGCACGACCAAGTTAGGGAGACAGTAAGACAATTGCCAAAAAATTATTGGTCTTCAGTGGATCGAAAAAGCACTGCGGTAAAGCCAGCGTGAACAGAAGAGCATTACATGATACGAAATGAACGCATGCACAGGCCAATTGTGCATCAAACAAATATAAGCATTTGCGACTGCTCAGGCCAAATATGCATCTTGGCACGTTCGTTTCAGGGAGACAAAAAGACAATTACCAAAAGATGATTAAGCTTCACTGCATCGCGTAAGCACAGCGGCAAAGCAAGCGTGAGCAGAAGAGCATTACATGATACGAAATGAATGCATGCCCAGGCCACTTGTGCATCAAAAAAATATAAGCATTTGCGACTGCTCAGGCCAAATATGCATCTTGGCATGTCCGTTTCAGGCAAACAAAAGGACAAATACTTATATATGATCAAGCTTCACTGCATCGCAAAGGCACAGCGGTAAAGCGAGCATGAGCAGAAGAGCAATACATGATACGAAATGAACGCATGCACAGGCCACTTGTGCATCAAACAAATATAAGCATTTGCGACTGCTCAGGCCAAATATGCATCTTGGCACGTCCGTTTCAGGCAAACAAACGGACAAATTCTTAAATATGATTAAGCTTCACTGCATCGCAAAAGCACTGCGGTAAAGCCAGCGTGAGCAGAATAGCATTACATGATACGAAATGAACGCATGCACAGGCCACTTGTGCATCAAACAAATATAAGCATTTGCGACTGCTCAGGCCAAATATGCATCTTGGCACGTCCGTTTCAGGCCAACAAACGGACCAATTCTTAAATATGATTAAGCTTCACTGCATCGCAAAAGCACTGCGGTAAAGCCAGCACGAGCAGAAGAGGATTACATGATACAAAATGAACGCATGCCCAGGCCACTTGCGCATCAAACAAAGATAGGCATTTGCAACTGCTCAAGCCAAATATGCATCTTGGCACGTCCGTTTCAGGCAAACAAAAGGACAAATACTTAAATTTGATCAAGCTTCACTGCATCGCAAAAGGAGTGCGGTAATGCCAGCGTGAGCAGAAGAGCGTTACATGATACGAAATGAACGCATGCACAGGCCACTTGTGCATCAATCAAATATAAGCATTTGCGACTGCTCAGGCCAAATATGCATCTTGGCATGTCCGTTTCAGGGAGACAAAAAAACAATTACCAAGAGATGATTAGGCTTCACCGTATCGCGAAAGCACTGAAGTAAAGCCAGCGTGAGCAGAAGAGCATTACATGATACGAAATGAACGCATGCACAGGCCACTTGTGCATCAAAAAATATAAGTATTTGTGACTGCTCAGGCCAAATATGCATCTTGGCACGCCCATTTGAGGCAAACAAAAAGTTAAATACTAAAATATGATCAAGCTTCACTGCATTGAAAAAGCACTGCGGTAAAGCCAGCATGAGCAGAAGAGCACTACATGATATGAAGTGAACACATGCACAGGCCACTTGTGCATCAAACAAATATAAGCATTTGCGACTGCTCAGGCCAAATAAGCACCTTGGCACGTCCGTTTCAGGGAGACAAAAAGACAATTACCAAAAGATGACTATGCTTCACTGCATCGCGAAAGCACTGCGGTAAAGCCAGCGTGAGCAGAAGAGCATTACATGATATGAAATGAACGCATGCACAGACCACTTGTGCATCAAACAAATATAAGCCTTTGCGACTGCACAGGCCAATTATGCATCTTGGCACGTCCGTTTTAGGGAGACAAAACGACAATTACCTAAAGCTGATTAAGCTTCACTGCATAGCCAAAGCACTGCGGTAAAACCAGCATGAGCAGAAGAGCATTACATGATACGAAATGAATGCAAGCACAGGCCACTTGTGCATCAAACATATAAGCATTTGCGACTGCTCAGGCCAAATATGCATCTTGGC
Organism: Rhipicephalus microplus; assembly: GCF_043290135.1. Taxonomy (NCBI): domain Eukaryota; kingdom Metazoa; phylum Arthropoda; class Arachnida; order Ixodida; family Ixodidae; genus Rhipicephalus; species Rhipicephalus microplus. Next base: position 243,220,243 of record NC_134703.1, read on the forward strand.
ATGTCCGTCTCAGACAAACGAAAGGACAAATACTAAAATATGATCAAGCTTCATTGCATCAAAAAAGCACGGCGGTAAAGACAGCGTGAGCAGAAGAGCATTACATGATATGAAATGAACGCATGCACAGGACACTTGGGCATCAAACAAATATAAGCATTTGCGACTGCTCAGACCAAATATGCATCTTGGCACGTCCGTTTCATGGAGACAAAAAGACAATTACCAAAAGATGATTAAGCTTCACTGCATCGCGAAAGCACTGCGGTAAAGCCACTGTGAGCAGAAACGCATTACATGATACGAAATGAACGCATGCACAGGCCACTTGTGCATCAAACAAATATAAGCATTTGCGACTGCTCAGGCCAAATATGCATCTTGGCACGTTCATTTCAGGAAGACAAAAAGACACTTACCAAAAAATGATTAAGCTTCACTGCATCGAAAAAGCACTGCGGTAAAGCCAGCATGAGCAGAAGAGACCTACATGATACGAAATGAACGCATGCCCAGGCCACTTGTGCATCAAACATATATAGGCATTTGCGACTGCTCAGGCCAAATATGCACCTTGGCACGTCCGTTTCAGGGAAACAAAAAGAAACTTACCAAAAGTTGAATAAGCTTCACTGCATCGCGAAAGCACTGCGGTAAAACCAGCGTGAGCAGAAGAGCATTACATGATACGAAATGAACGCATGCACAGGCCACTTGTGCATCAAATAAAGATAAGCATTTGCGAAGGCTCAGGCAAAATATGCATCTTCGCACGTCCGTTTCAGGCAAACAAAAGGACAAATACTTAAATTTCATGAAGCTTTACTGCATCGCAAAAGCACTGCGGTAATGCCAGAGTGAGCAGAAGAGCATTACATGATACGAAATGAACGCATGCTCAGGCCACTTGTGCATCATACAAATATAAGCATTTGCGACTGCTCAGGCCATATATGCATCTTGGCACGTCCAAGTTAGGGAGACAGTAAGACAATCACCAAAAAATTATTGAGCTTCAGTGGATCGAAAAAGCACTGCGGTAAAGCCAGCGTGAACAGAAGAGCATTACATGATACGAAATGAACGCATGCACAGGCCAATTGTGCATCAAACAAATAAGCATTTGCGACTGCTCAGGCCAAATATGCATCTTGGCATGTCCGTCTCAGACAAACGAAAAGACAAATACTAAAATATGATCAAGCTTTATTGCATCAAAAAAGCACTGCGGTAAAGCCAGCGTGAGCAAAGAGCATTACATGATGCGAAATGAACGCATGCACAGGACACTTGGGCATCAAACAAATATAAGCATTTGCGACTGCTCAGACCAAATATGCATCTTGGCACGTCCGTATCATGGAGACAAAAAGACAATTACCAAAAGATGATTAAGCTTCACTGCATCGCGAAAGCACTGTGGTAAAGCCACTGTGAGCAGAAAAGCATTACATGATACGAAATGAACGCATGCTCAGGCCACTTGTGCATCATACAAATATAAGCATTTGCGACTGCTCAGGCCATATATGCATCTTGGCACGTCCAAGTTAGGGAGACAGTAAGACAATTGCCAAAAAATTATTGGTCTTCAGTGGATCGAAAAAGCACTGCGGTAAAGCAAGCGTGAACAGAAGAGCATTACATTATACGAAATGAACGCATGCACAGGCCAATTGTGCATCAAACAAGTATAAGCATTTGCGACTGCTCAGGCCAAATATGCATCTTGGCACGTTCGTTTCAGGGAGACAAAAAGACAATTACCAAAAGATGATTAAGCTTCACTGCATCGCGTAAGCACAGCGGCAAAGCCAGCGTGAGCAGAAGAGCATTACATGATACGAAATGAATGCATGCCCAGGCCACTTGTGCATCAAAAAAATATAAGCATTTGCGACTGCTCAGGCCAAATATGCATCTTGGCATGTCCGTTTCAGGCAAACAAAAGGACAAATACTTATATATGATCAAGCTTCACTGCATCGCAAAAGCACTGCGGTAAAGCGAGCATGAGCAGAAGAGCAATACATGATACGAAATGAACGCATGCACAGGCCACTTGTGCATCAAACAAATATAAGCATTTGCGACTGCTCAGGCCAAATATGCATCTTGGCACGTCCGTTTCAGGCAAACAAACGGACAAATTCTTAAATATGATTAAGCTTCACTGCATCGCAAAAGCACTGCGGTAAAGCCAGCACGAGCAGAAGAGGATTACATGATACGAAATGAACGCATGCCCAGGCCACTTGCGCATCAAACAAAGATAGGCATTTGCAACTGCTCAAGCCAAATATGCATCTTGGCACGTCCGTTTCAGGCAAACAAAAGGACAAATACTTAAATTTGATCAAGCTTCACTGCATCGCAAAAGGAGTGCGGTAATGCCAGCGTGAGCAGAAGAGCGTTACATGATACGAAATGAACGCATGCACAGGCCACTTGTGCATCAATCAAATATAAGCATTTGCGACTGCTCAGGCCAAATATGCATCTTGGCATGTCCGTTTCAGGGAGACAAAAAAAAATTACCAAGAGATGATTAGGCTTCACCGTATCGCGAAAGCACTGAAGTAAAGCCAGCGTGAGCAGAAGAGCATTACATGATACGAAATGAACGCATGCACAGGCCACTTGTGCATCAAAAAATATAAGTATTTGTGACTGCTCAGGCCAAATATGCATCTTGGCACGCCCATTTGAGGCAAACAAAAAGCTAAATACTAAAATATGATCAAGCTTCACTGCATTGAAAAAGCACTGCGGTAAAGCCAGCATGAGCAGAAGAGCACTACATGATACAAAATGAACGCATGCCCAGGCCACTTGTGCATCAAACAAATATAAGCATTTGCGACTGCACAGGCCAAATACGCATCTTGGCACGTCCGTTTCAGGCAAACAAAAGAACAAATACTTAAATATGATCAAGCTTCACTGCATCACAAAAGCACTGCGGTAAAGTCAGCTTGAGCAAATAGCCTTACATGATACGAAATGAGCGCATGCACAGGCCACTTGTGCATCAAACCAATAAAAGCATTTGCGACTGCTCAGGCCAAATATACATCTTGGCACGTCCGTTTCATGGAGACAAAAAGACAATTACCAAAAGATGATTAAGCTTCACTGCATCACGAAAGCACTGCGGTAAAGCCACCGTGAGCAGAAAAGCATTACATGATACGAAATGAACGCATGCACAGGCCATTTTTGCATCAAACAAATATAAGCTTTGCGACTGCTGAGGCCAAATATGCATCTTGGCACGTCCATTTGAGGCAAACAAAAGGACAAATACTTAAATATGATCAAGCTTCACTGCATCGAAAAAGCACTGCGGTAAAGCCAGTATGAGCAGAAGAGCACTACATGATACGAAATGAACGAATGCCAAGGCCACTTGTGCATCAAACAAATATAAGCATTTGCGACTGCTCAGGCCAAATATGCATCTTGGCACGTCCGTTTCGGGCAAACAAAAGGACAAATACTTAAATATGATCATGCTTCACTGCATCGCAAAAGCACTGCGGTAAAGTCAGCGTGTGCAGAAGAGCATTACATGTTCAAAAGGAACGCATTCACAGGGTACTTGTGCATCAAACAAATATAAGCATTTGCGACTGCTCAGGCCAAATATGCATGTTGGCATGTCCGTTTCAGGCAAACAAAAAGACAAATACTTAAATATGATCAAGCTTCACTGCATCGCAAAGCACTGCCGTAAAGCCAGCATGAGCAGAAGAGCATTACATGATACGAAATGAACGCATGCACAGGCCACTTGTGCATCAAACAAATATAAGCATTTGCGACTGCTCAGGCCAAATATACATCTTGGCACGTCCGTTTCAGGCAAACAAACGGACAAATTCTTAAATATGATTAAGCTTCACTGCATCGCAAAAGCACTGCGGTAATGCCAGCGTGAGCAGAAGAGCAATACATGATACGAAATGAACGCATGCACAGGCCACTTGTGCATCAATTAAATATAAGCATTTGCGACTGCTCAGGCCAAATATGCATCTTGACATGTCCGTTTCAGGCAAACAAAAAAACAATTACCAATAGATGAGTAGGCTTCACTGCATTGCGAAAGCACTGCAGTAAAGCAAGCGTGAGAACAAGAGCATTACTTAATACGAAATGAACGCATGCCCAAGCCACTTGTGCATCAAACAAATATAAGCATTTGCGACTGCACAGGCCAAATATGCATCTTGGCACGTCCGTTTCTGGCAAACAAAAGGACAAATACTTAAATATGACCAAGCTTCACTGCATTGCAAAAGCACTGCGGTAATGCCAGCGTGAGCAGAAGACAATTACAAGATACGAAATGAACGCATGCACAGGCCACTTGTGCATCAAACAAATATAAGCATTTGCGACTGCTCAGGCCAAATATGCATCTTGGCACATCCGTTTCAGGGAGACAAAAAAACAATTACCGAAAGATGATTAAGCTTCACTGCATCGCAAAATTCACTGCGGTAAAGCCACCGTGAACAGAAGAGCATTACATGGTACGAAATGAACGCATGCACAAGCCACTTGTGCATCAAACAAATATAAGCATTTGCGACTGTTCGGGCCAAATGTGCAACTTGGCACGTTTGTTTCGGGGAGACAAAACTACAATTACCAAAAGCTGATTAAGCTTCACTGGATCGAAAAAGCACTGCGGTAAAGCCAGCGTGAACAGTAGAGGATTACATGATACGAAATGAACGCATGCACAAGCCACTTGTGCATCAAACAAATATAAGCATTTGCGACTGCTCGGGCCAAATATGCAACTTGGCACAATCGTTTCAGGGAGACAAAACTACAATTACCAAAAGCTGATTAAGCTTCACTGCATCGCCAAAGCACTGCGGTAAAACCAGCATGAGCAGAAGAGCATTACATGATACGAAATTAAAGCATGCACAGGCCACTTGTGCATCAAACAAGTATAAGCATTTGCGACTGCTCAGGGAAATATGCATCTTGGCACGTCTGTTTCAGGCAAACAAAAGGACAAATACTAAAATATGATCAAGCTTCACTGCATCGCAAAAGCACTGCGGTAAATCCAGCGTGAGCAGAAGAGCATTACATGATACGAAATGAACGCATGCACAGGGTACTTGTGCATCAAACAAATATAAGCATTTGCGATTGCTCAGGCCAAATATGCATCTTGGCATATCCGTTTCAGCCAAACAAAAGGACAAATACTTAAATATGATCAAGCTTCACTGCATCGCAAAAGCACTGCGGTAAAGCCAGCATGAGCAGAAGAGCATTACATGATACGAAATGAATGCATTCACAGGCCACTTGTGCATCAAACAAATATAAGCATTTGCGACTGCTCAGGCCAAATATGCATCTTGGCACGTCCGTTTCAGAGAGAGAAAAAGACAATTACCAAAAGATGATCAAGCTTCACTGTATCAAAAAAGCACTGCGGTAAAGCCAGCGTGAGCAGAAGAGCATTACATGATACAAAATGAACGCATGCCCGGGCCACTTGCGCATCAAAGAAAGGCATTTGCGGCTGCTCAAGCCAAATATGCATCTTGGCACGTCCGTTTTAGGGAGACAAAACGACAATTACCTAAAGCTGATTAAGCTTCACTGCATAGCCAAAGCACTGCGGTAAAACCAGCATGAGCAGAAGAGCATTACATGATACGAAATGAATGCAAGCACAGGCCACTTGTGCATCAAACATATAAGCATTTGCGACTGCTCAGGCCAAATATGCATCTTGGCATGTCCAAGTTAGGGACACGTAGACGCCGCCAAGCATCAATACCGACCGCACACCTACGTAGCGGTGGTTGTTCGAGCCACGGACGGCAAACTGCTTAACGCCTGCAGCGTCCGAGCAACGTCTGCGGAGCAAGCGGAGGAAGCCGCCATCGCCCTGGCTCTAAACGGCACTCCCCAAGTCACCACCATCCTGAGCGACTCCCGCACGGCCATCGCCAATTTCGGCCGCGGGAGCATTGGGACCCCGGCAGCAAGCCTGCAGCCGAGAAGCAAGTCGACCACGACACATCTACGGTGGTCCCCGGCCCACGTCGGAGCCATCCCGGGCGGAGCAGCCAACCACAACGAAAGGGCGGACGCCGTCGCACGCGAGCTCGCGCACCGTGCGACGCCCCCCCTCCCCTCGGACGCGGAAGAAGCCGTACCCCCGGACTCGGACCCACTACTCGACTACGGCAGCATCCTTCAGTGGTACCGAGAGGGCCGCCGAACGCTTCCCCGGCCTCACCCGAGGCTGGGGCGGCGCGAGGGGGTCCTCCTGAGACAACTACAGACCGGCACGGTGCTCACGCCTGCCCTGGCCCGACACGTGTGCCCCGGACTCTACGAAAGTGCGAAGTGCAGTATCTGTGCGCGAGAACTGGCAACGCTGACACATGTGCTGTGGGGGTGTGACGCGTGTGCGGGGGGAATGATCACCGACGTACTACCACCGGACATTGTGAACCACATAGCTTCGCCCGATCACGAGGCGCAGCTTAACGCCATCCAGCGGCTTGACGCGGCCCTGGCTCAGCAAAAGCGAACGGAGCAAACTCCTAGCAGCTCGCGCTGGGCCTGCCGTCGTTGAGGTCTAAATAGACAGGAGGGTGCGGAACCCTCCCCACGCAGGATAGCCCAATAAAGTCTATTTCTCTCTCTTCCCAAGTTAGGGAGACAGTAAGACAATTACCAAAAAATTATTGAGCTTCAGTGGATCGAAAAAGCACTGCGGTAAAGCCAGCGTGAACAGAAGAGCATTACATGATACGAAATGAACGCATGCACAGGCCAATTGTGCATCAAACAAATATAAGCATTTGTGACTGCTCAGGCCAACAATGCAACTTGGCACGTTCGTTTCAGGGAGACAAAACGACAATTACCAAAAGCTGATTAGGCTTCACTGCATCGCCAAAGCACTGCGGTAAAACCAGCATGAGCAGAAGAGCATTACATGATACGAAATGAATGCAAGCACAGGCCACTTGTGCATCAAACATATAAGCATTTGCGACTGCTCAGGCCAAAGATGCATCTTGGCATGTCCGTCTCAGACAAACGAAAAGACAAATACTAAAATATGATCAAGCTTCATTGCATCAAAAAAGCACTGCGGTAAAGCCAGCGTGAGCAGAAGAGCATTACATGATGCGAAATGAACGCATGCACAGGACACTTGGGCATCAAACAAATGTAAGCATTTGCGACTGCTCAGACCAAATATGCATCTTGGCACGTCCGTATCATGGAGACAAAAAGACAATTACCAAAAGATGATTAAGCTTCACTGCATCGCGAAAGCACTGCGGTAAAGCCACTGTGAGCAGAAAAGCATTACATGATACGAAATGAACGCATGCTCAGGCCACATGTGCATCATACAAATATAAGCATTTGCGACTGCTCAGGCCATATTGGCATCTTGGCACGTCCAAGTTAGGGAGACAGTAAGACAATTACCAAAAAATAATTGGTCTTCAGTGGATCAAAAAAGCACTGCGGTAAAGCCAGCGTGAACAGAAGAGCATTACATGATACGAAATGAACGCATGCACAGGCCATTTGTGCATCAAACAAATATAAGCATTTGCGACTGCTCAGGCCAAATATGCATCTTGGCACGTTCGTTTCAGGGAGACAAAAAGACAATTACCAAAAGATGATTAAGCTTCACTGCATCGCGTAAGCACTGCGGCAAAGCCAGCGTGAGCAGAAGAGCATTACATGATACGAAATGAATGCATGCCCAGGCCACTTGTGCATCAAAAAAATATAAGCATTTGCGACTGCTCAGGCCAAATATGCATCTTGGCATGTCCGTTTCAGGCAAACAAAAGGACAAATACTTAAATATGATCAAGCTTCACTGCATCGCAAAAGCACTGCGGTAAAGCCAGCATGAGCAGAAGAGCATTACATGATACGAAATGAACGCATGCACAGGCCACTTGTGCATCAAACAAATATAAGCATTTGCGACTGCTCAGGCCAAATATGCATCTTGGCACGTCTGTTTCAGAGAGAGAAAAAGACAATTACCAAAAGATGATTAAGCTTCACTGCATCACGAAAGCACTGCGGTAAAGCGAGCATGAGCAGAAGAGCAATACATGATACGAAATGAACGCATGCACAGGCCACTTGTGCATCAAACAAATATAAGCATTTGCGACTGCTCAGGCCAAATATGCATCTTGGCACGTCCGTTTCAGGCAAACAAACGGACAAATTCCTAAATATGATTAAGCTTCACTGCATCGCAAAAGCACTGCGGTAAAGCCAGCGTGAGCAGAATAGCATTACATGATACGAAATGAACGCATGCACAGGCCACTTGTGCATCAAACAAATATAAGCATTTGCGACTGCTCAGGCCAAATATGCATCTTGGCATGTCCGTTTCAGGGAGACAAAAAAACAATTACCAAGAGATGATTAGGCTTCACCGTATCGCGAAAGCACTGAAGTAAAGCCAGCGTGAGCAGAAGAGCATTACATGATACGAAATGAACGCATGCACAGGCCACTTGTGCATCAAAAAAATATAAGTATTTGTGACTGCTCAGGCCAAATATGCATCTTGGCACGTCGGTTTCAGAGAGCGAAAAAGACAATTACCAAAAGATGACTAAGCTTCACCGCATCACGAAAGCACTGCGGTAAAGCGAGCATGAGCAGAAGAGCAATACATGATACGAAATGAACGCATGCACAGGCCACTTGTGCATCAAACAAATATAAGCATTTGCGACTGCTCAGGCCAAATATGCATCTTGGCACGTCCGTTTCAGGCAAACAAAAGGACAAATACTTAAATTTGATCAAGCTTCACTGCATCGCAAAAGGAGTGCGGTAATGCCAGCGTGAGCAGAAGAGCGTTACATGATACGAAATGAACGCATGCACAGGCCACTTGTGCATCAATCAAATATAAGCATTTGCGACTGCTCAGGCCAAATATGCATCTTGGCATGTCCGTTTCAGGGAGACAAAAAAACAATTACCAAGAGATGATTAGGCTTCACCGTATCGCGAAAGCACTGAAGTAAAGCCAGCGTGAGCAGAAGAGCATTACATGATACGAAATGAACGCATGCACAGGCCACTTGTGCATCAAAAAAATATAAGTATTTGTGACTGCTCAGGCCAAATATGCATCTTGGCACGCCCATTTGAGGCAAACAAAAAGTTAATTACTAAAATATGATCAAGCTTCTCTGCATTGAAAAAGCACTGCGGTAAAGCCAGCATGAGCAGAAGAGCACTACATGAAACAAAATGAACGCATGCCCAGGCCACTCGTGCATCAAACAAATATAAGCATTTGCGACTGCACAGGCCAAATACGCATCTTGGCACGTCCGTTTCAGGCAAACAAACGGACAAATTCTTAAATATCATTAAGCTTCACTGCATCGCAAAAGCACTGCGGTAATGCCAGCGTGAGCAGAAGAGCATTACATGATACGAAATGAACGCATGCACAGGCCACTTGTGCATCATATAAATATAAGCATTTGCGACTGCTCAGGCCAATTATGCATCTTGACATGTCCGTTTCAGGGAAACAAAAAACAATTTCCAAGAGATGAGTAGGCTTCACTGCATTGCGAAAGCACTGCAGTAAAGCAAGCGTGAGAACAAGAGCATTACTTAATACGAAATGAACGCATGCCCACGCCACTTGTGCATCAAACAAATATAAGCATTTGCGACTGCACAGGCCAAATATGCATCTTGGCACGTCCGTTTCTGGCAAACAAAAGGACAAATACTTAAATATGACCAAGCTTCACTGCATTGCAAAAGCACTGCGGTAAATCCAGCGTGAGCAGAAGAGCATTACAAGATACGAAATGAACGCATGGACAGGCCACTTGTGCATCAAACAAATATAAGCATTTGCGACTGCTCAGGCCAAATATGTATCTTGGCACATCCGTTTCAGGGAGACAAAAAGACAATTACCGAAAGATGATTAAGCTTCACTGCATCGCGAAATTCACTGCGGTAAAGCCACCGTGAACAGAAGAGCATTACATGGTACGAAATGAACGCATGCACAAGCCACTTGTGCATCAAACAAATATAAGCATTTGCGACTGTTCGGGCCAAATGTGCAACTTGGCACGTTTGTTTCAGGGAGACGAAACTACAATTAGCAAAAGCTGATTAAGCTTCACTAGATCGAAAAAGCACTGCGGTAAAGCCAGCGTGAACAGTAGAGCATTACGTGATACGAAATGAACGCACACACAAGCCACTTGTTTATCAAACAAATATAAGCATTTGCGACTGCTCGGGCCAAATATGCAACTTGGCACATTCGTTTCAGGGAGACAAAACTACAATTACCAAAAGCTGATTAAGCTTCACTGCATCGCAAAAGCACTGCGGTAAAGCCAGCATGAGCAGAAGAGCATTACATGATACGAAATGAATGCATGCACAGGCCACTTGTGCATCAAACAAATATAAGCATTTGCGACTGCTCAGACCAAATATGCATCTTGGCACGTCCGTTTCAGAGAGAGAAAAAGACAATTACCAAAAGATGATCAAGCTTCACTGTATCGAAAAAGCACTGCGGTAAAGCCAGCGTGAGCAGAAGAGCATTACATGATACGAAATGAACGCATGCCCAGGCCACTTGCGCATCAAAGAAAGGCATTTGCGGCTGCTCAAGCCAAATATGCATCTTGGCACGTCCATTTCACGAAAACAAAAGGGCAAATACTTAAATTTGATCAAGCTTCGCTGCATCGCAAAAGCACTGCGGTTATGCCAGCGTGAGCAGAAGAGCATTACACGATACGAAATGAACGCATGCAAAGGCCACTTGTGCATCAATCAAATATAAGCATTTGCGACTGCTCAGGCCAAATATGCATCTTGACATGTCCGTTTCAGGGAGACAAAAAAACAATTTCCAAGAGATGAATAGGCTTCACTGCATCGCGAAAGCACTGCAGTAAAGCTAGCGTGAGAACAAGAGCATTACTTAATACGAAATGAAGGCATGCCCACGCCACTTTTGCATCAAAAAAATATAAGTATTTGCGACTGCTCAGGCGAAATACGCATCTTGGCATGTCCGTTCCTGGCAAACAAAAGGACAAATACTAAAATATGATCAAGTTTCACTGCATCGAAAAAGCACTGCGATAAAGCCAGCTTGAGCAAATAGCATTACATGATACGAAATGAACGCATGCACAGGCCACTTGTGCATCAAACAAATATAAGCATATGCGACTGCTCAGGCTAAATATGCATCTTGGCATGTCCGTTTCATGGAGACAAAAAGACAATAACCAAAAGGTGATTAGGCTTCACTGCATCGCGAAAGCACTGCGGTAAAGCCACCGTGAGCAGAAAAGCATTAAATGATACGAAATTAACGCATGCACAGGCCACTTTTGCATCAAACAAATATAAGCATTTGCGACTGCTCAGGCCAAATATGCATCTTCGCACGTCCGTTTCGGGCAAACAAAAGGACAAATACTTAAATATGATCATGCTTCACTGCATCGCAAAAGCACTGCGGTAAAGCCAGCGTGAGCAGAAGAGCATTACATGTTACGAAATGAACGCATGCACAGGGTACTTGTGCATGAAACAAATATAAGCATTTGCGATTGCTCAGGCCAAATATGCATCTTGGCATGTCCGTTTCAGGCAAACAAAAGGACAAATACTTAAATATGAACAAGCTTCACTGCCTCGCAAAAGCACTGCGGTAAAGCCAGCATGAGCAGAAGAGCATTACATGATATGAAGTGAACACATGCACAGGCCACTTGTGCATCAAACAAATATAAGCATTTGCGACTGCTCAGGCCAAATATGCACCTTGGCACGTCCGTTTCAGGGAGACAAAAAGACAATTACCAAAGGTGACTATGCTTCACTGCAACGCGAAAGCACTGCGGTAAAGCCAGCGTGAGCAGAAGAGCATTACATGATACGAAATGAACGCATGCACAGACCACTTGTGCATGAAACAAATATAAGCATTTGCGACTGCACAGGCCAAATATGCATCATGGCACGTCCGTTTTAGGGAGAAAAAACGACAATTACCTAAAGCTGATTAAGCTTCACTACATAGCCAAAGCACTGCGGTAAAACCAGCATGAGCAGAAGAGCATTACATGATACGAAATGAATGCAAGCACAGGCCACTTGTGCATCAAACATATAAGCATTTGCGACTGCTCAGGCCAAATATGCATCTTGGCATGTCCGTCTCAGACAAACGAAAAGACAAATACTAAAATATGATCAAGCTCCATTGCATCAAAAAAGCACTGCGGTAAAGCCAGCGTGAGCTGAAGAGCATTACATGATACGAAATGAACGCATGCACAGGCCACTTGTGCATCAAACAAATATAAGCATTTGCGACTTCTCAGGCCAAATATGCATCTTGGCACGTTCATTTCAGGGAGACAAAAAGACAATTACCAAAAGATGATTAAGCTTCACTGCATCGAAAAAGCACTGCGGTAAAGCCAGCATGAGCAGAAGAGACCTACATGATACGAAATGAACGCATGCGCAGGCCACTTGTGCATTAAACATATATAGGCATTTGCGACTGCTCAGGCCAAATATGCACCTTAGCACGTCCGTTTCAGGGAAACAAAAAAAATTACCAAAAGTTGATTAAGCTTCACTGCATCGCGAAAGCACTGCGGTAAAACCAGCGTGAGCAGAAGAGCATTACATGATACGAAATGAACGCATGCTCAGGCCACTTGTGCATCAAACAAATATAAGCATTTGCGACTGCTCAGGCCATATATGCATCTTGGCACGTCCAAGTTAGGGAGACAGTAAGACAATTACCAAAAAATTATTGGTCTTCAGTGGATCGAAAAAGCACTGCGGTAAAGCCAGCGTGAACAGAAGAGTATTACATGATACGAAATGAACGCATGCACAGGCCAATTGTGCATCAAACAAATATAAGCATTTGCGAATGCTCAGGCCAAATATGCATCTTGACATGTCCGTTTCAGGGAGACAAAAAAACAAGTTCCAAGTGATGAATAGGCTTCACTGCATCGCGAAAGCACTGCAGTAAAGCTAGCGTGAGAACAAGAGCATTACTTAATACGAAATGAAGGCATGCCCACGCCACTTTTGCATCAAAAAAATATAAGTATTTGCGACTGCTCAGGCGAAATACGCATCTTGGCATGTCCGTTTCTGGCAAACAAAAGGACAAATACTAAAATATGATCAAGCTTCACTGCATCGAAAAAGCACTGCGATAAAGCCAGCTTGAGCAAATAGCATTACATGATACGAAATGAACGCATGCACAGGCCACTTGTGCATCAAACAAATATAAGCATATGCGACTGCTCAGGCTAAATATGCATCTTGGCATGTCCGTTTCATGGAGACAAAAAGACAATAACCAAAAGGTGATTAAGCTTCACTGCATCGCGAAAGCACTGCGCTAAAGCCACCGTGAGCAGAAAAGCATTACATGATACGAAATTAACGCATGCACAGGCCACTTTTGCATCAAACAAATATAAGCATTTGCGACTGCTCAGGCCAAATATGCATCTTCGCACGTCCGTTTCAGGCAAACAAAAGGACAAATACTTAAATATGATCATGCTTCACTGCATCGCAAAAGCACTGCGGTAAAGCCAGCGTGAGCAAAAGAGCATTACATGTTACGAAATGAACGCATGCACAGGGTACTTGTGCATCAAACAAATATAAGCATTTGCGATTGCTCAGGCCAAATATGCATCTTGGCATGTCCGTTTCAGGCAAACAAAAGGACAAATACTTAAATATGAACAAGCTTCACTGCCTCGCAAAAGCACTGCGGTAAAGCCAGCATGAGCAGAAGAGCATTACATGATATGAAGTGAACACATGCACAGGCCACTTGTGCATCAAACAAATATAAGCATTTGCGACTGCTCAGGCCAAATATGCACCTTGGCACGTCCGTTTCAGGGAGACAAAAAGACAATTACCAAAGGTGACTATGCTTCACTGCAACGCGAAAGCACTGCGGTAAAGCCAGCGTGAGCAGAAGAGCATTACATGATACGAAATGAACGCATGCACAAACCACTTGTGCATGAAACAAATATAAGCATTTGCGACTGCACAGGCCAAATATGCATCATGGCACGTCCTTTTTAGGGAGACAAAACGACAATTACCTAAAGCTGATTAAGCTTCACTACATAGCCAAAGCACTGCGGTAAAACCAGCATGAGCAGAAGAGCATTACATGATACGAAATGAATGCAAGCACAGGCCACTTGTGCATCAAACATATAAGCATTTGCGACTGCTCAGGCCAAATATGCATCTTGGCATGTCCGTCTCAGACAAACGAAAAGACAAATACTAAAATATGATCAAGCTCCATTGCATCAAAAAAGCACTTCGGTAAAGCCAGCGTGAGCAGAAGAGCATTACATGATACGAAATGAACGCATGCACAGGCCACTTGTGCATCAAAAAAATATAAGTATTTGTGACTGCTCAGGCCAAATATGCATCTTGGCACGTCGGTTTCAGAGAGCGAAAAAGACAATTACCAAAAGATGACTAAGCTTCACCGCATCACGAAAGCACTGCGGTAAAGCGAGCATGAGCAGAAGAGCAATACATGATACGAAATGAACGCATGCACAGGCCACTTGTGCATCAAACAAATATAAGCATTTGCGACTGCTCAGGCCAAATATGCATCTTGGCACGTCCGTTTCAGGCAAACAAAAGGACAAATACTTAAATTTGATCAAGCTTCACTGCATCGCAAAAGGAGTGCGGTAATGCCAGCGTGAGCAGAAGAGCGTTACATGATACGAAATGAACGCATGCACAGGCCACTTGTGCATCAATCAAATATAAGCATTTGCGACTGCTCAGGCCAAATATGCATCTTGGCATGTCCGTTTCAGGGAGACAAAAAAACAATTACCAAGAGATGATTAGGCTTAGATTTATTAGATTTATTTCCTGGACAAGACTTTTCTTGTCCAGGAAATAAACTATAAAACGCTAAGCATGTTCCGTAACGAAATTGGAAACGTAGATTGGACAACCGTGTTTCACTGTAATGACCCTGATAGAGCATATAGCACGTTCCTACACATTTTGAAAGGTATCTATGAGAAGTGTTTTAAGTTTAGAACCGTACAAAAATGTGCGAAAGGTCGCAAACCTTGGCTTAATAACGAGTGCGCAGTCATGATACGCAAAAAGAACTTACTATATAATAATTTTGTCAAAACAAGGGACCCATGTGAGTTTGCGGCATTCAAGAAATATCGCAACCAGGTAACAAAGTTCTTGAGACATACTAAAAAAGTTTATTTTGAAAACCTTTTCAGTCAAATAAGTAGTCGGAGCGACTTGCTTTGGCGCGAAATTAACCAGTTGTTAAACCGCAACAACCGCCAGATTGCTGAGCTTGAGCTAATACATAATCACAGGGTCATAAAAGGCGTAGAACTTGCAGATCAGTTTAACGATTATTTTACTAGTCTGGAAAAAAGCGATTTTAATATTGCCGCGACTGAATTTTTAGGTCCGCGCAATGCATACACAGCTTTTTTTGCGCCCACAACTTCCGATGAAGTCTTCCAAACTTTTATGTCCTTAAAAAATAGCAAAGCACGTGACATAAACGGGTTACAGATAAGACCGATAAAGTTTGTGGCTGACATCTTATCACCTGCACTTACTCACATTTTTAATCTTTCAATATGTGCCGGAATCTTTCCTCAGGAAATGCAATGCGCGAAAGTTAGCGTCATTTTCAAATCTGGTGACAGAAATGTATTCTCGAATTATCGGCCAGTGTCTGTTCTCCCTGTTATATCAAAAGGATTGGAAAAAATTATTTGCAAAAGAATAACGGCTTTCTGCGATAAACACTCGATCATAACAGCGCAACAGTACGGTTTCCGTGAAGGAATGTCAACAGAACTTGCCCTACTAACACAAAAAGAGTTAATCTTGAACAGTTTTGAAAATAAACAATTTATGTTGGGTATCTTTGTTGACTATTCTAAGGCGTTTGACCGCCTGAATCACCGCACTTTATTTACAAAACTAGAACATTACGGATTTCGTGGCACTCCTCTTGAGTTAATAATTTCGTATCTAAAGCACAGAAGGCAATGCGTTGCCATCATGTCAGAACAATCTACACTACAAAAAATAACTCAAGGAGTACCGCAAGGTAGCATACTGGGGCCCATACTATTCAACATTTATATCAATGATATAACAAATATTTCTAATGACGCTGACTTCATAGTTTATGCAGATGACACCAGCATTTTCTTGAGATCAAGTGACATAAGTACTCTCTCGGTCATCTCTAACAGTGCACTGAAATGCTTAGCCGAATGGAGCTTCGTTAATTCATTAAAACTGAATACAGCAAAAACTAAGGCGGTCCTTTTCACCCCGCCGCAACGACATGATCTTAAAGATTTCAGATTGGAGCTTGGATCTGCTCGCATAGAACTTGCATCAAACGTCAAAACCTTGGGAGTTGTTTTTAACAATCATCTCATTTGGAATGATCATGTTGATCACATTGCCACCCGTTTAGCGAAAGCCTGTGGGGTGCTCTGTAGACTGCGCTATACTTTACCGAGGAGCGTTAAACGCATGATTTATAACGCCCTATTTTCCCCTCACTTAACGTATTGTCAGTTAGTATGGGGTGACACTACAAAAGTCAATTTACATAGGTTGAGTGTGCTTCAGAAAAGAGCAGTTCGTCACATAGCAAATGTTCAGTATGATGCCAATACTGGAGAACTATTTTCCACCCTTAAGATCTGCCCCCTCGAAAATTTCTATAACGTTAACCTCGCTTTAAAATGCCAAAAATACTTCCGATGCAACAACCATAGTTTTTTGTTATTATGCAAGCTGACTATACCTAAAGCTATCTCATATAACATAAGGGAGAGAGACAGATGGCTCATACCTTTTTCGCGAACGAAATATGGGATGAGCAGTCTGTCATACCTTGTGCCACGCTTGCTCAACGAATTTGAAGGAAATGGCATTTGCATACAAAGATCTTCAAGAAGTGCAATAAAACGGTATGTGGGTGAGCACTTATCTTCAAAGTAGTAGTGCGCGTTACGTTAAGTTATTTTTTATCAAAAAATTTGCCTGTTATACAAGCTTCTCAGTTTGTTAAGATGTTTACTTACATGATGCATAATGGTCTTTATTGCGCATACAAATTTTGTACATCTCATTTGTGCGAAATAACCTGTGCATTCCATTATTCTACATTATTTCCGCTTGCGTTATGCACTGTTTCATGATTTTTCTGCTAGATGTGATAACCGAAAATGTTTAATAGAAATGTGAAATTAGAGATGTTTAAATGCATGGTAGGTTGTTTTTGGCTGTCGAGAATTGGGGCAAGGACCTTTGTCAAGCTGCTGTATAGCAGCTTTTTGTTCTTGTCCTTGTGTTCATTATCTTGCTGTAATGAATGCCAAATAAAATTGATTGATTGATTGATTGAAGGCTTCACCGTATCGCGAAAGCACTGAAGTAAAGCCAGCGTGAGCAGAAGAGCATTACATGATACGAAATGAACGCATGCACAGGCCACTTGTGCATCAAAAAAATATAAGTATTTGTGACTGCTCAGGCCAAATATGCATCTTGGCACGCCCATTTGAGGCAAACAAAAAGTTAATTACTAAAATATGATCAAGCTTCTCTGCATTGAAAAAGCACTGCGGTAAAGCCAGCATGAGCAGAAGAGCACTACATGAAACAAAATGAACGCATGCCCAGGCCACTCGTGCATCAAACAAATATAAGCATTTGCGACTGCACAGGCCAAATACGCATCTTGGCACGTCCGTTTCAGGCAAACAAACGGACAAATTCTTAAATATCATTAAGCTTCACTGCATCGCAAAAGCACTGCGGTAATGCCAGCGTGAGCAGAAGAGCATTACATGATACGAAATGAACGCATGCACAGGCCACTTGTGCATCATATAAATATAAGCATTTGCGACTGCTCAGGCCAATTATGCATCTTGACATGTCCGTTTCAGGGAAACAAAAAACAATTTCCAAGAGATGAGTAGGCTTCACTGCATTGCGAAAGCACTGCAGTAAAGCAAGCGTGAGAACAAGAGCATTACTTAATACGAAATGAACGCATGCCCACGCCACTTGTGCATCAAACAAATATAAGCATTTGCGACTGCACAGGCCAAATATGCATCTTGGCACGTCCGTTTCTGGCAAACAAAAGGACAAATACTTAAATATGACCAAGCTTCACTGCATTGCAAAAGCACTGCGGTAAATCCAGCGTGAGCAGAAGAGCATTACAAGATACGAAATGAACGCATGGACAGGCCACTTGTGCATCAAACAAATATAAGCATTTGCGACTGCTCAGGCCAAATATGCATCTTGGCACATCCGTTTCAGGGAGACAAAAAGACAATTACCGAAAGATGATTAAGCTTCACTGCATCGCGAAATTCACTGCGGTAAAGCCACCGTGAACAGAAGAGCATTACATGGTACGAAATGAACGCATGCACAAGCCACTTGTGCATCAAACAAATATAAGCATTTGCGACTGTTCGGGCCAAATGTGCAACTTGGCACGTTTGTTTCAGGGAGACGAAACTACAATTAGCAAAAGCTGATTAAGCTTCACTAGATCGAAAAAGCACTGCGGTAAAGCCAGCGTGAACAGTAGAGCATTACGTGATACGAAATGAACGCACACACAAGCCACTTGTTTATCAAACAAATATAAGCATTTGCGACTGCTCGGGCCAAATATGCAACTTGGCACATTCGTTTCAGGGAGACAAAACTACAATTACCAAAAGCTGATTAAGCTTCACTGCATCGCAAAAGCACTGCGGTAAAGCCAGCATGAGCAGAAGAGCATTACATGATACGAAATGAATGCATGCACAGGCCACTTGTGCATCAAACAAATATAAGCATTTGCGACTGCTCAGACCAAATATGCATCTTGGCGCGTCCGTTTCAGAGAGAGAAAAAGACAATTACCAAAAGATGATCAAGCTTCACTGTATCGAAAAAGCACTGCGGTAAAGCCAGCGTGAGCAGAAGAGCATTACATGATACGAAATGAACGCATGCCCAGGCCACTTGCGCATCAAAGAAAGGCATTTGCGGCTGCTCAAGCCAAATATGCATCTTGGCACGTCCATTTCACGAAAACAAAAGGGCAAATACTTAAATTTGATCAAGCTTCGCTGCATCGCAAAAGCACTGCGGTTATGCCAGCGTGAGCAGAAGAGCATTACACGATACGAAATGAACGCATGCAAAGGCCACTTGTGCATCAATCAAATATAAGCATTTGCGACTGCTCAGGCCAAATATGCATCTTGACATGTCCGTTTCAGGGAGACAAAAAAACAATTTCCAAGAGATGAATAGGCTTCACTGCATCGCGAAAGCACTGCAGTAAAGCTAGCGTGAGAACAAGAGCATTACTTAATACGAAATGAAGGCATGCCCACGCCACTTTTGCATCAAAAAAATATAAGTATTTGCGACTGCTCAGGCGAAATACGCATCTTGGCATGTCCGTTCCTGGCAAACAAAAGGACAAATACTAAAATATGATCAAGTTTCACTGCATCGAAAAAGCACTGCGATAAAGCCAGCTTGAGCAAACAGCATTACATGATACGAAATGAACGCATGCACAGGCCACTTGTGCATCAAACAAATATAAGCATATGCGACTGCTCAGGCTAAATATGCATCTTGGCATGTCCGTTTCATGGAGACAAAAAGACAATAACCAAAAGGTGATTAGGCTTCACTGCATCGCGAAAGCACTGCGGTAAAGCCACCGTGAGCAGAAAAGCATTAAATGATACGAAATTAACGCATGCACAGGCCACTTTTGCATCAAACAAATATAAGCATTTGCGACTGCTCAGGCCAAATATGCATCTTCGCACGTCCGTTTCGGGCAAACAAAAGGACAAATACTTAAATATGATCATGCTTCACTGCATCGCAAAAGCACTGCGGTAAAGCCAGCGTGAGCAGAAGAGCATTACATGTTACGAAATGAACGCATGCACAGGGTACTTGTGCATGAAACAAATATAAGCATTTGCGATTGCTCAGGCCAAATATGCATCTTGGCATGTCCGTTTCAGGCAAACAAAAGGACAAATACTTAAATATGAACAAGCTTCACTGCCTCGCAAAAGCACTGCGGTAAAGCCAGCATGAGCAGAAGAGCATTACATGATATGAAGTGAACACATGCACAGGCCACTTGTGCATCAAACAAATATAAGCATTTGCGACTGCTCAGGCCAAATATGCACCTTGGCACGTCCGTTTCAGGGAGACAAAAAGACAATTACCAAAGGTGACTATGCTTCACTGCAACGCGAAAGCACTGCGGTAAAGCCAGCGTGAGCAGAAGAGCATTACATGATACGAAATGAACGCATGCACAGACCACTTGTGCATGAAACAAATATAAGCATTTGCGACTGCACAGGCCAAATATGCATCATGGCACGTCCGTTTTAGGGAGAAAAAACGACAATTACCTAAAGCTGATTAAGCTTCACTACATAGCCAAAGCACTGCGGTAAAACCAGCATGAGCAGAAGAGCATTACATGATACGAAATGAATGCAAGCACAGGCCACTTGTGCATCAAACATATAAGCATTTGCGACTGCTCAGGCCAAATATGCATCTTGGCATGTCCGTCTCAGACAAACGAAAAGACAAATACTAAAATATGATCAAGCTCCATTGCATCAAAAAAGCACTGCGGTAAAGCCAGCGTGAGCTGAAGAGCATTACATGATACGAAATGAACGCATGCACAGGCCACTTGTGCATCAAACAAATATAAGCATTTGCGACTTCTCAGGCCAAATATGCATCTTGGCACGTTCATTTCAGGGAGACAAAAAGACAATTACCAAAAGATGATTAAGCTTCACTGCATCGAAAAAGCACTGCGGTAAAGCCAGCATGAGCAGAAGAGACCTACATGATACGAAATGAACGCATGCGCAGGCCACTTGTGCATCAAACATATATAGGCATTTGCGACTGCTCAGGCCAAATATGCACCTTAGCACGTCCGTTTCAGGGAAACAAAAAAAATTACCAAAAGTTGATTAAGCTTCACTGCATCGCGAAAGCACTGCGGTAAAACCAGCGTGAGCAGAAGAGCATTACATGATACGAAATGAACGCATGCTCAGGCCACTTGTGCATCAAACAAATATAAGCATTTGCGACTGCTCAGGCCATATATGCATCTTGGCACGTCCAAGTTAGGGAGACAGTAAGACAATTACCAAAAAATTATTGGTCTTCAGTGGATCGAAAAAGCACTGCGGTAAAGCCAGCGTGAACAGAAGAGCATTACATGATACGAAATGAACGCATGCACAGGCCAATTGTGCATCAAACAAATATAAGCATTTGCGAATGCTCAGGCCAAATATGCATCTTGACATGTCCGTTTCAGGGAGACAAAAAAACAAGTTCCAAGTGATGAATAGGCTTCACTGCATCGCGAAAGCACTGCAGTAAAGCTAGCGTGAGAACAAGAGCATTACTTAATACGAAATGAAGGCATGCCCACGCCACTTTTGCATCAAAAAAATATAAGTATTTGCGACTGCTCAGGCGAAATACGCATCTTGGCATGTCCGTTTCTGGCAAACAAAAGGACAAATACTAAAATATGATCAAGCTTCACTGCATCGAAAAAGCACTGCGATAAAGCCAGCTTGAGCAAATAGCATTACATGATACGAAATGAACGCATGCACAGGCCACTTGTGCATCAAACAAATATAAGCATATGCGACTGCTCAGGCTAAATATGCATCTTGGCATGTCCGTTTCATGGAGACAAAAAGACAATAACCAAAAGGTGATTAAGCTTCACTGCATCGCGAAAGCACTGCGCTAAAGCCACCGTGAGCAGAAAAGCATTACATGATACGAAATTAACGCATGCACAGGCCACTTTTGCATCAAACAAATATAAGCATTTGCGACTGCTCAGGCCAAATATGCATCTTCGCACGTCCGTTTCAGGCAAACAAAAGGACAAATACTTAAATATGATCATGCTTCACTGCATCGCAAAAGCACTGCGGTAAAGCCAGCGTGAGCAAAAGAGCATTACATGTTACGAAATGAACGCATGCACAGGGTACTTGTGCATCAAACAAATATAAGCATTTGCGATTGCTCAGGCCAAATATGCATCTTGGCATGTCCGTTTCAGGCAAACAAAAGGACAAATACTTAAATATGAACAAGCTTCACTGCCTCGCAAAAGCACTGCGGTAAAGCCAGCATGAGCAGAAGAGCATTACATGATATGAAGTGAACACATGCACAGGCCACTTGTGCATCAAACAAATATAAGCATTTGCGACTGCTCAGGCCAAATATGCACCTTGGCACGTCCGTTTCAGGGAGACAAAAAGACAATTACCAAAGGTGACTATGCTTCACTGCAACGCGAAAGCACTGCGGTAAAGCCAGCGTGAGCAGAAGAGCATTACATGATACGAAATGAACGCATGCACAGACCACTTGTGCATGAAACAAATATAAGCATTTGCGACTGCACAGGCCAAATATGCATCATGGCACGTCCTTTTTAGGGAGACAAAACGACAATTACCTAAAGCTGATTAAGCTTCACTACATAGCCAAAGCACTGCGGTAAAACCAGCATGAGCAGAAGAGCATTACATGATACGAAATGAATGCAAGCACAGGCCACTTGTGCATCAAACATATAAGCATTTGCGACTGCTCAGGCCAAATATGCATCTTGGCATGTCCGTCTCAGACAAACGAAAAGACAAATACTAAAATATGATCAAGCTCCATTGCATCAAAAAAGCACTTCGGTAAAGCCAGCGTGAGCTGAAGAGCATTACATGATACGAAATGAACGTATGCACAGGCCACTTGTGCATCAAACAAATATAAGCATTTGCGACTTCTCAGGCCAAATATGCATCTTGGCACGTTCATTTCAGGGAGACAAAAAGACAATTACCAAAAGATGATTAAGCTTCACTGCATCGAAAAAGCACTGCGGTAAAGCCAGCATGAGCAGAAGAGACCTACATGATACGAAATGAACGCATGCGCAGGCCACTTGTGCATCAAACATATATAGGCATTTGCGACTGCTCAGGCCAAATATGCACCTTAGCACGTCCGTTTCAGGGAAACAAAAAAAAATTACCAAAAGTTGATTAAGCTTCACTGCATCGCGAAAGCACTGCGGTAAAACCAGCGTGAGCAGAAGAGCATTACATGATACGAAATGAACGCATGCTCAGGCCACTTGTGCATCATACAAATATAAGCATTTGCGACTGCTCAGGCCATATATGCATCTTGGCACGTCCAAGTTAGGGAGACAGTAAGACAATTACCAAAAAATTATTGGTCTTCAGTGGATCGAAAAAGCACTGCGGTAAAGCCAGCGTGAACAGAAGAGCATTACATGATATGAAATGAACGCATGCACAGGCCAATTGTGCATCAAACAAATATAAGCATTTGCGAATGCTCAGGCCAAATATGCATCTTGCACGTTCGTTTCAGGGAGACAAAAAGACAATTACCAAAAGATGATTAAGCTTCACTGCATCGCGTAAGCACTGTGGCAAAGCCAGCGGGAGCAGAAGAGCATTACATGATACGAAATGAATGCATGCCCAGGCCACTTGTGCATCAAAAAAATATAAGCATTTGCGACTGCTCAGGCCAAATATGCATCTTGGCATGTCCGTTTCAGGCAAACAAAAGGACAAATACTTAAATATGATCAAGCTTCACTGCATCGCAAAAGCACTGCGGTAAAGCCAGCATGAGCAGAAGAGCATTACATGATACGAAATGAACGCATGCACAGACCACTTGTGCATCAAACAAATATAAGCATTTGCGACTGCTCAGGCCAAATATGCATCTTGGCACGTCTGTTTCAGAGAGAGAAAAAGGCAATTACCAAAAGATGATTAAGCTTCACTGCATCACGAAAGCACTGCGGTAAAGCGAGCATGAACAGAAGAGCAATACATGATACGAAATGAACGCATGCACAGGCCACTTGTGCATCAAACAAATATAAGCATTTGCGACTGCTCAGGCCAAATATGCATCTTGGCACGTCCGTTTCAGGCAAACAAACGGACAAATTCTTAAATATGATTAAGCTTCACTGCATCGCAAAAGCACTGCGGTAAAGCCAGCGTTAGCAGAATAGCATTACATGATACGAAATTAACGCATGCACAGGCCACTTGTGCATCAAACAAATATAAGCATTTGCGACTGCTCAGGCCAAATATGCATCTTGGCACGTCCGTTTCAGGCCAACAAACGGACCAAATCTTAAATAGGATTAAGCTTCACTGCATCGCAAAAGCACTGCGGTAAAGCCAGCACGAGCAGAAGAGGATTACATGATACGAAATGAACGCATGCCCAGGCCACTTGCGCATCAAACAAAGATAGGCATTTGCAACTGCTCAAGCCAAATATGCATCTTGGCACGTCCGTTTCAGGCAAACAAAAGGACAAATACTTAAATTTGATCAAGCTTCACTGCATCGCAAAAGGAGTGCGGTAATGCCAGCGTGAGCAGAAGAGCGTTACATGATACGACATGAACGCATGCACAGGCCACTTGTGCATCAATCAAATATAAGCATTTGCGACTGCTCAGGCCAAATATGCATCTTGGCATGTCCGTTTCAGGGAGACAAAAAACAATTACCAAGAGATGATTAGGCTTCACCGTATCGCGAAAGCACTGAAGTAAAGCTAGCGTGAGCAGAAGAGCATTACATGATACGAAATGAACGCATGCACAGGCCACTTGTGCATCAAAAAAATATAAGTATTTGTGACTGCTCAGGCCAAATATGCATCTTGGCACGCCATTTGAGGCAAAAAAAAGTTAAATACTAAAATATGATCAAGCTTCACTGCATTGAAAAAGCACTGCGGTAAAGCCAGCATGACCAGAAGAGCACTACATGATACAAAATGAACGCATGCCCAGGCCACTTGTGCATCAAACAAATATAAGCTTTTGCGACTGCACAGGCCAAATACGCATCTTGGCACGTCCGTTTCAGGCAAACAAAAGAACAAATACTTAAATATGATCAAGCTTCACTGCATCACAAAAGCACTGCGGTAAAGTCAGCTTGAGCGAATAGCCTTACATGATACGAAATGAGCGCATGCACAGGCCACTTGTGCATCAAACCAATAAAAGCATTTGCGACTGCTCAGGCCAAATATACATCTTGGCACGTCCGTTTCATGGAGACAAAAAGACAATTACCAAAAGATGATTAAGCTTCACTGCATTGCAAAAGCACTGCGGTAATGCCAGCGTGAGCAGAAGAGCATTACATGATACTAAATGAACGCATGCACAGGCCACTTGTGCATCAATTAAATATAAGCATTTGCGACTGCTCAGGCCAAATATGCATCTTGACATGTCCGTTTCAGGGAAACAAAAAAACAATTACCAAGAGATGAGTAGGCTTCACTGCATTGCGAAAGCACTGCAGTAAAGCAAGCGTGAGAACAAGAGCATTACTTAATACGAAATGAACGCATGCCCACGCCACTTGTGCATCAAACAAATATAAGCATTTGCGACTGCACAGGCCAATTATGCATCTTGGCACGTCCGTTTCTGGCAAACAAAAGGACAAATACTTAAATATGACCAAGCTTCACTGCATTGCAAAAGCACTGCGGTAAAGCCAGCGTGAGCAGAAGAGCATTACAAGATACGAAATGAACGCATGGACAGGCCACTTGTGCATCAAACAAATATAAGCATTTGCGACTGCTCAGGCCAAATATGCATCTTGGCACATCCGTTTCAGGGAGACAAAAAGACAAATACCGAAAGATGATTAAGCTTCACTGCATCGCAAAATTCACTGCGGTAAAGCCACCGTGAACAGAAGAGCATTACATGGTACGAAATGAACGCATGCACAAGCCACTTGTGCATCAAACAAATATAAGCATTTGCGACTGTTCGGGCCAAATGTGCAACTTGGCACGTTTGTTTCAGGGAGACAAAACTACAATTACCAAAAGCTGATTAAGCTTCACTAGATCGAAAAAGCACTGCGGTAAAGCCAGCGTGAACAGTAGAGCATTACGTGATACGAAATGAACGCACACACAAGCCACTTGTTTATCAAACAAATATAAGCATTTGCGACTGCTCGGGCCAAATATGCAACTTGGCACATTCGTTTCAGGGAGACAAAACTACAATTACCAAAAGCTGATTAAGCTTCACTGCATCGCCAAAGCACTGCGGTAAAACCAGCATGAGCAGAAGAGCATTCCATGATACGAAATGAACGCATGCACAGGCCACTTGTGCATCAAACAAGTATAAGCATTTGCGACTGCTCAGGCCAAATATGCATCTTGGCATATCCGTTTCAGGCAAACAAAAGGACAAATACTTAAATATGATCAAGTTTCACTGCATCGCAAAAGCACTGCGGTAAAGCCAGCATGAGCAGAAGAGCATTACATGATACGAAATGAATGCATGCACAGGCCACTTGTGCATCAAACAAATATAAGCATTTGCGACTGCTCAGACCAAATATGCATCTTGGCACGTCCGTTTCAGAGAGAGAAAAAGACAATTACCAAAAGATGATCAAGCTTCACTGTATCGAAAAAGCACTGCGGTAAAGCCAGCGTGAGCAGAAGAGCATTACATGATACGAAATGAACGCATGCCCAGGCCACTTGCGCATCAAAGAAAGGCATTTGCGGCTGCTCAAGCCAAATATGCATCTTGGCACGTCCATTTCACGAAAACAAAAGGACAAATACTTAAATTTGATCAAGCTTCGCTGCATCGCAAAAGCACTGCGGTTATGCCAGCGTGAGCAGAAGAGCATTACACGATACGAAATGAACGCATGCACAGGCCACTTGTGCATCAAACAAATATAAGCATATGCGACTGCTCAGGCTAAATATGCATCTTGGCACGTCCGTCTCATGGAGACAAAAAGACAATAACCAAAAGGTGATTAAGCTTCACTGCATCGCGAAAGCACTGCGGTAAAGCCACCGTGAGCAGAAAAGCATTACATGATACGAAATTAACGCATGCACAGGCCACTTTTGCATCAAACAAATATAAGCATTTGCGACTGCTCAGGCCAAATATGCATCTTCGCACGTCCGTTTCGGGCAAACAAAAGGACAAATACTTAAATATGATCATGCTTCACTGCATCGCAAAAGCACTGCGGTAAAGCCAGCGTGAGCAGAAGAGCATTACATGTTACGAAATGAACGCATGCACAGGGTACTTGTGCATCAAACAAATATAAGCATTTGCGATTGATCAGGCCAAATATGCATCTTGGCATGTCCCTTTCAGGCAAACAAAAGGACAAATACTTTAATATGATCAAGCTTCACTGCCTCGCAAAAGCACTGCGGTAAAGCCAGCATGAGCAGAAGAGCATTACATGATATGAAGTGAACACATGCACAGGCCACTTGTGCATCAAACAAATATAAGCATTTGCGACTGCTCAGGCCAAATATGCACCTTGGCACGTCCGTTTCAGGGAGACAAAAAGACAATTACCAAAAGATGACTATGCTTCACTGCATCGCGAAAGCACTGCGGTAAAGCCAGCGTGAGCAGAAGAGCATTACATGATACGAAATGAACGCATGCACAGACCACTTGTGCATGAAACAAATATAAGCATTTGCGACTGCACAGGCCAAATATGCATCTTGGCACGTCCGTTTTAGGGAGACAAAACGACAATTACCTAAAGCTGATTAAGCTTCACTGCATAGCCAAAGCACTGCGGTAAAACCAGCATGAGCAGAAGAGCATTACTTGATACGAAATGAATGCAAGCACAGGCCACTTGTGCATCAAACATATAAGCCTTTGCGACTGCTCAGGCCAAATATGCATCTTGGCATGTCCGTCTCAGACAAACGAATAGACAAATACTAAAATATGATCAAGCTTCATTGCATCAAAAAAGCACTGCGGTAAAGCCAGCGTGAGCTGAAGAGCATTACATGATACGAAATGAACGCATGCTCAGGACACTTGGGCATCAAACAAATATCAGCATTTGCGACTGCTCAGACCAAATATGCATCTTGGCACGTCCGTTTCATGGAGACAAAAAGACAATTACCAAAAGATGATTAAGCTTCACTGCATCACGAAAGCACTGCGGTAAAGCCACTGTGAGCAGAAAAGCATTACATGATACGAAATGAACGCATGCACAGGCCACTTGTGCATCAAACAAATATAAGCATTTGCGACTGCTCAGGCCAAATATGCATCTTGGCACGTTCATTTCAGGGAGACAAAAAGACACTTACCAAAAGATGATTAAGCTTCACTGCATCGAAAAAGCACTGCGGTAAAGCCAGCATGAGCAGAAGAGACCTACATGATACGAAATGAACGCATGCCCAGGCCACTTGTGCATCAAACATATATAGGCATCTGCGACTGCTCAGGCCAAATATGCACCTTGGCACGTCCGTTTCAGGGAAACAAAAAGAAAATTACCAAAAGTTGATTAAGCTTCACTGCATCGCGAAAGCACTGCGGTAAAACCAGCGTGAGCAGAAGAGCATCACATGATACGAAATGAACGCATGCACAGGCCACTTGTGCATCAAATAAAGATAAGCATTTGTGACGGCTCAGGCAAAATATGCATCTTGGCACGTCCGTTTCAGGCAAACAAAAGGACAAATACTTAAATTTCATGAAGCTTTACTGCATCGCAAAAGCACTGCGGTAATGCCAGAGTGAGCAGAAGAGCAATATATGATACGAAATGAACGCATGCTCAGGCCACTTGTGCATCATACAAATATAAGCATTTGCGACTGCTCAGGCCATATATGCATCTTGGCACGTCCAAGTTAGGGAGACAGTAAGACAATTACCAAAAACTTATTGAGCTTCAGTGGATCAAAAAAGCACTGCGGTAAAGCCAGCGTGAACAGAAGAGCATTACATGATACGAAATGAACGCATGCACAGGCCAATTGTGCATCAAACAAATATAAGCATTTGTGACTGCTCAGGCCAACAATGCAACTTGGCACGTTCGTTTCAGGGAGACAAAACGACAATTACTAAAAGCTGATTAGGCTTCACTGCATCGCCAAAGCACTGCGGTATAACCAGCATGAGCAGAAGAGCATTACAAGATACGAAATGAATGCAAGCACAGGCCACTTGTGCATCAAACATATAAGCATTTGCGACTGCTCACGCCAAATATGCATCTTGGCATGTCCGTCTCAGACAAACGAAAAGACAAATACTAAAATATGATCAAGCTTCATTGCAACAAAAAAGCACTGCGGTAAAGCCAGCGTGAGCAGAAGAGCATTACATGATGCGAATGAACGCATGCACAGGACACTTGGGCATCAAACAAATATAAGCATTTGCGATTGATCAGGCCAAATATGCATCTTGGCATGTCCCTTTCAGGCAAACAAAAGGACAAATACTTTAATATGATCAAGCTTCACTGCCTCGCAAAAGCACTGCGGTTAAGCCAGCATGAGCAGAAGAGCATTACATGATATGAAGTGAACACATGCACAGGCCACTTGTGCATCAAACAAATATAAGCATTTGCGACTGCTCAGGCCAAATATGCACCTTGGCACGTCCGTTTCAGGGAGACAAAAAGACAATTACCAAAAGATGACTATGCTTCACTGCATCGCGAAAGCACTGCGGTAAAGCCAGCGTGAGCAGAAGAGCATTACATGATACGAAATGAACGCATGCACAGACCACTTGTGCATGAAACAAATATAAGCATTTGCGACTGCACAGGCCAATATGCATCTTGGCACGTCCGTTTTAGGGAGACAAAACGACAATTACCTAAAGCTGATTAAGCTTCACTGCATAGCCAAAGCACTGCGGTAAAACCAGCATGAGCAGAAGAGCATTACTTGATACGAAATGAATGCAAGCACAGGCCACTTGTGCATCAAACATATAAGCCTTTGCGACTGCTCAGGCCAAATATGCATCTTGGCATGTCCGTCTCAGACAAACGAATAGACAAATACTAAAATATGATCAAGCTTCATTGCATCAAAAAAGCACTGCGGTAAAGCCAGCGTGAGCTGAAGAGCATTACATGATACGAAATGAACGCATGCTCAGGACACTTGGGCATCAAACAAATATCAGCATTTGCGACTGCTCAGACCAAATATGCATCTTGGCACGTCCGTTTCATGGAGACAAAAAGACAATTACCAAAAGATGATTAAGCTTCACTGCATCGCGAAAGCACTGCGGTAAAGCCACTGTGAGCAGAAAAGCATTACATGATACGAAATGAACGCATGCACAGGCCACTTGTGCATTAAACAAATATAAGCATTTGCGACTGCTCAGGCCAAATATGCATCTTGGCACGTTCATTTCAGGGAGACAAAAAGACACTTACCAAAAGATGATTAAGGTTCACTGCATCGAAAAAGCACTGCGGTAAAGCCAGCATGAGCAGAAGAGACCTACATGATACGAAATGAACGCATGCCCAGGCCACTTGTGCATCAAACATATATAGGCATCTGCGACTGCTCAGGCCAAATATGCACCTTGGCACGTCCGTTTCAGGGAAACAAAAAGAAAATTACCAAAAGTTGATTAAGCTTCACTGCATCGCGAAAGCACTGCGGTAAAACCAGCGTGAGCAGAAGAGCATCACATGATACGAAATGAACGCATGCACAGGCCACTTGTGCATCAAATAAAGATAAGCATTTGTGACGGCTCAGGCAAAATATGCATCTTGGCACGTCCGTTTCAGGCAAACAAAAGGACAAATACTTAAATTTCATGAAGCTTTACTGCATCGAAAAAGCACTGCGGTAAATCCAGCGTGAACAGAAGATCATTACATGATACGAAATGAACGCATGCACAGGCCAATTGGGCATCAAACAAATATAAGCATTTGCGAATGCTCAGGCCAAATATGCATCTTGGCACGTTCGTTTCAGGGAGACAAAAAGACAATTACCAAAAGATGATTAAGCTTCAC